>NC_136806.1:18534926-18539926 GCF_951216825.1 Electrona antarctica
TCACTCACTTTGCCACTCGATTTGCCACTCGATCTGCCATTCACTTTATGCATGCGCATACCCTCTATATAGGCTATTTAAACACATGTCCTGCCACACCCGTCTTCTGACGGGTTCAAAAGGTTATCTCTTACCTGACAAGCCCATTTTACGACGGGTTACGACCCCCGTTTACGACAGGCCTGGCACCCGTCTATGACCTGAACGGCATCCATCTTGAAATGAACGAGCGAGAACAAAAACAGTCCATAGAGTCCCATAATGGTCGCGATCTTCAGCAGAGTATTTCTCCGAACTAATCCCCATGATTTGGTGAGATGAGATGAAGTAAAGTCTTAGGATGGCACTAAAAGGCTGGCGCATCGCTCCGGTTAGCATATTATCGTCTCGCAAGCAATCCTTTATGATCCATCCTGCTGGAGAGGTTCAAGAATTGCGTTAGAATTGCATATTATATTGTTATTATGACATTATTATGACATTGACATTTTGCTTAAATGGCACAGGCCTGATATGCAGAATATTGTTTGGGTACAGCTGGGACTCCGACTCCTCTTGCTTCATCAATTACAGCTTGATCTGTAAAGTTCCTTGACACCCTCCCGCCTTCCAAAGCTCAACACAAACACTGCAGAAACTCTGAGAGCTATGGATAAATAAACCCTGCCTGTGCTACATGCAACACAAGCTATTCTGTACTGTACTGTACTCGATTTCTCAAAAATAGCAGACCTACAAGCTCGTAGCGCGCCACTCGGTGGCGCGCTATGAGCTTGTAGATCTGCTATTTTTCAATAGCTAAAGCATAACATAATGCTAACACCAAAAGGGGTTCCCGCCCGTAATGGGTTAATTTCATATCCTATAGGATTTCTTCCTCTTGACATTCAAAAGATTTCCTTTCCTTAATGTTTTTAGCATTAGATTATTTTCTCTGATAGTTATTCTTTAAAGTAGTTGCTCTCTCTCTACATCATCATAAGTATATTATCCTCTCAGTCAGCCAAGATAGGGAGACTGAAGTCTTTGCTGACTATGTTTATATTGTAACGCACATTCAGCCTATAGTATGATGAATGAATGCAGTCTGCTCTACAGTGAAACATGAATTCCTGGCTCCCGGTGTGTGTCCTCCATGTACTGTATGTGTGTGTGCGCTCACATGTGTGTCCTCCTGTACTGTTCTGTTCTGTATGTGTGTCCTTCATGTCCTCCTGTGTGTGTGTGTGTGTGTGTGTGTGTGTGTGTGTGTGTGTGTGTGTGTGTGTGTGTGTGTGTGTGTGTGTGTGTGTGTGTGTGTGCGTGTGCGCGCGCATGTGTGTCATTCATTGATTGTATCTCCACACACTGTGTCTTTTCATTCGTCCCTATTATTTAACCACTTTAACCTCATACGGTTGACTGGAATCTATCAGAGCTCTATTGTCTTTTCTGTTATTGTGGTGGAAGGCTGAAAACAGATGCTATAGGTTCATTGCACCTGGAATCCAAGAAAAAGGTTTTCTTTGTGGTAGATTGAGAGCTTTGGACTGGAGTGAGTGGTTTAGTGTATTTTGGTTCCTCTGAGAATCGCCATGGTCTTAAAATCTAACAGGACACTAAAAGTGGAATAGCGACCATCACAACCTGTACTTACAAACTAACGGCAAGCATCCTTGTCATTGTAATACTCTGAAGGCTAATCCACTGATTCACAGGTACAGTTCAGTGAACAACACTCAACGTGTGCCTCTTCCATGTATGTGAGTGTGTGTGCATGTGCATCCTCCATGTATGTGTATGTGTGTGTGTGTGCATGTGCCTCCTCCATGTATGTGAGTGTGTGTGTGCATGTGCCTCCTCCATGTATGTGTATGTGTATGTGTGTGTGTGCATGTGCCTCCTCCATGTATGTGAGTGTGTGTGTGCATGTGCCTCCTCAGTGTGTGTGTGTGTGTGTGTGTGTGCGTGCGTGCGTGCGTGCGTGCGTGCGTGCGTGCGTGCGTGCGTGCGGGCGGGCGGGCGGGCGGGCGTGCGTGCGTGTGCATCATTGATTGTCTCTCCACACACTACGTATATGTACCTTGTCATCCGTCCCTATTATTACACACAGCCTGTACGACTTACGAATTAACGGCAGGCACCCTTGTCATTTGTTATACTCTGAAGGCTAATCCACTGATTCATGGCGATACAGCTCAGTAATAATAAAAATCACACCGTCACTCATTGTTCAGCCTGATGAATGTTCACAAAGGGAATGGCATCCCTCCATGTGTAGGAAGTGTTATCAATTATTTCTTGGGAGCATTCGACAGTATTTTAAGGCACCGTGAGTGTAGGAAAGAATGACAGGTCCCATATTTCTGACATGGTCTTCATGTTCTGGCCTGTCACTGCCAGTGAAGGAATGTCCCTGGCTCTGTCACTCCTAATCTCTCTCTGATGAGTGTGATGTGTGACTGCCTCTTACTGGCATCCCGCGACACGTTAACAAAGCATACTAAATAAGAGACAAAGGCTCTTGTCAGTAGAGCAGACGCGGATGCCTAATATGGTGCCACAGATAGGGACATACGGTAGTGTGATCTATGGGGTTTGTGTGTGTGTGTTTGTGTGTGCGCGTGCACGCAGTCAGTGTCATCGCTAATGCATACAGAATGTGTGTACAGTATGTGTGTGTAACTGTACTGTATTTGTGCTTTTGCGTGCATGCGTTAGAGGGTGCATGCATGCATGCAGAATGTGTGTCCTCGTGAGTATTTGTGCCATTGAGCATCTGTGTTTTTGTGCGTGTGTGTGTGTGTGTGTGTGTGTGTGTGTGTGTGTGTGTGTGTGTGTGTGTGTTTATTTAGGTGTCCCTTTGAGAGCATGGGGCTAGGCTGTGGGGGGGGGGGGTTGCTTATGGTTAGTGTCCATGGGCAGGAGAATGTCCAGCAGCAAGCTAATGGAAGCTATGTGTTGTATTTCAAACACATCTCCAGTCCAATAGTAAATGCTTGACATGCGGGCAGTGCACTTCACCGTGTTCCCATCAGTACACTCCACTGCTCTTTCATCTGACCACAGGACATGCTTCACTTACTCTCAGATATCTGCCGACTAGGAGTCGCCATGGAGAAAAGCAGGAAAACAATGATTAACCTGTGTCATGTCTTTATACTTGACCCACAGCAAACGTCACGTTGAATGCCTGGGTATAGAGTTTTGGCTGATGTGCACTTACTGTACAGTACAGTACAGTACAAGCCAGACCTATGGTGTAGCACTGTAGCTCATACAGTATACCAGGGGTCCTCAACAGGCGGACCGCGGTCCACGACCGGACCGCGGACCACCTCTCTGTGGACCCTTTTTTGAAATTTTAAATAAAATAATGTTGTTCATAATGATGTTTGATTGATTGATTGAAATATTTATTAACAGTTTGCAGAATTACAGTACATTTCGAGCACAAACTCAATACAAAGGCTGTTAACTGTGAGTGGACGACCCAATTAAGCATTACACTTCTTTACAACAGGGTCCACCATGTTCAATTCATCAAAACATTTAGAGACGTACAAATAGACACTTCTATATAGACAAAGAACAGAACAGGTATTCATCATAATGGAGGTAAAAAGGGAAAAGAAACATATACAGTGAGGGAAAAAAGGGGGGGGGGGCTGTGGGGGGGGGATTCACGTTCAGCTCCGTTCCTTTGTTTGTTTGCCTTGGAGGAGCTGCGTTGGGTCCCCAAGTCGGCTCCGTGGCCGTACCTTGAGTTGGCTGTGTGGCCGTGACCGTGATGAACAACATGTTTAGAAAAGGAGGAAATGAGAGCTAAAATAAAGCCAATCCCACTCAGATTCCACAGCAACCAGAAGTACTGAATTACTGGATGGTGATTTGTCCAAACAGCTTTGTGGGAATATAAAATGCAGAATGCATTTCCCCAGCAGTGGACAAGTCCACTGACACCAGTGATAATGGTCAGTTGGTGGTGTTTGTGAGGTATTATGATGATACCAGCGATAATGGTCAGTTGGTGTTTGTGAGGTAGTATGATGAGGGCATGAGGCAAAGGGGGAGTTTATTGAGTATTCATTTAGTTTTTGAGTGGTGCAACCACTCCTATAAACATATGTGTGTGTGTCCCTCCCTGTGTCCGAGCACGAAAATAGCATTAGTTCACCACCAAGTGTTACTGTTGCACAGCCTAACACACAGACATACAGGCAGTGTACAGTACAGTACAGTACAGTACAGTACAGTACAGTACAGTACAGTACAGTACAGTACAGTACAGTACAGTACAGTACAGTACAGTACAGTACAGTACAACTCACTTCAGATGGGTCTGATTTTTGTTAAATTAAGAAAAAAGACAACTAGCAATGTTAGTCTTGGTAACCAATGTGCTATTTCTCTTAAAGGGGCTATTTCTCTTATTATTAAGCAGGCAAATCTTGACAAAATAAAAGTGTTTTTTGTGCCTCAACACAATACCTCTCATTTGCTGTGAATTTTTGGAGGGGAATATAGCTTGGTTTCAACCGAAACGGAATTCCTCTTCCTCTTCAAAATAAAAGCCACTTGTAATGATTAGTCAACACTAGTTGTATTTCTAAGTCTACTTACAGGACCTAGGCAGACATTTGTAGTGCGTAACACCAGAGCTAGTAAATGTTGTTATTAGCAGCACGCAAGACCGCTTCATTTTGTTTGATCACTTGCGCACCAGTTTATTGTGCATTTTATTCACCCTTATCCAAGACTTAGCCATAAAACATGTTAGAAAATAACGTCAACGTACTAGCTCGCAACTCATCACGTTGTGACACGTGGTGAACTTGTAATTCTGCTATTAGGTTGCATAATTTGGCGCTACAGATGTTGTAAAATTATACCTGAGGCATGGCAAGCAGCATGAGGGCATGCTATTTAAACACACCGGAAATAAAGTGTCTGAATGGAAAATTCTGCTGTCTGTCCCCATACTGAGCCCTAGCTACAGTTGGATTGGAAGGGATGGACGG
>NC_136806.1:18547426-18589926 GCF_951216825.1 Electrona antarctica
TATTATTTCAACCTTTGTGAATGCATGACTGCATGCATGAGTAATTGACTGCATATAATAATATTTTCCTCATTGTGCAGCACTGGTCTTGTGTCTACAAAACAAAACATTCTAACACAATTTGAAACATATTATGTTAAAAGTGTTTTAGATTGAGCAGTGTTAACAATGCCATTAGCCATTAGCCATGCAATTAGGCATGCGTCGGTTTTTGATTGATTTATTGATTGATTTATTAACAGTTTGCAGAATTACAGTACATTTCAAGTACAACTCAAGTCAATACAAAAACTGTTAACAGTGAGTGAACGACACCATAAAGCATTACACTTGTTTACAATAGGGCCCACCATTTTCAATTCATCAAAACATTTAGAGACGTACGAATATACACAACTATATAGTCAAAAGGAAATCATCATAGGAGGTAAAAAGGGAAAAGAAACATATACAGTGAGGGAGGGGGAACAGGGGTGGGTGGGGGATTCAGATTTTACGGGGGCCAGTTTCGAATTGCAGCCGTCCTTTCCTATTTTTGAAATAAATGATTATAAAGCTTTGAATTAAGGGTTTCATTTTGCTAAAGATCTGAGGAGTAGTGGTGAAGTGGTACTGTATCTGTGTCAACTCTCTTTTATCTTTCACTGGGACCACACAGAGCACGTAATGGTACAATCTCCCCGGCTCAGTCCCAGCTAGAAGACCTGTGCTGCATAATCTTCTTCATCTGTTTTCCTGCCTCTTTGCTCAATAAATTAAAGGCTAAATTGCTTAGAAATAAGCTTTCTATCTGGAGACCCTAATTTGGCATGTAATTTCAAATATTTTCAAAAGCTGAGAAAATAACCCACAGCTCACAGGACCAAGTATAGACCCCTGGTGGACACCGGTCAACAAAGCATATTGGATTTAAGTGGTTAATAATCTTAGTAGGTCCAGGAGTAGGGTTGTCCCCATCCAATCACGTGATCGGAAATCGATCACCATATTCCAATTTTTGGTCGGAATCGCAAAAAAATGTGATCGGAACATCCCTTGTATCAATAATTAAATCCATATCATGATATTAGACTGGATATTGTCTGTGATTTTAGATATTGTACTATTGTGATATTGCATAATATAAAAATATTAATATCGGATCGGGAAAAATCGATATCGGCAGATACTCAAAATAAATGATCAGAATCGGATCGGGAGCAAAACAAAACGTGATCGGGACAACCCTACAAGGAGCATTTAGAACAGCATGATAATTGAGAACGCCTGACATTGACAAGGTATATCATGGGATATGAATGAGCATCATTGCATCCTTCAAATGACTGCTCCTGTGACTGTCTCATCCTGGACACATTATCATCATCATCATCATCAAATGACTGCTCCTGTGGCTGTCTGTCTCATCCTGGACACATCATCTTCATCAAATGACTGCTCCTGTGGCTGTCTCATCCTGGACACATCATCATCATCATCATCACCATCATCAAATGACTGCTCCTGTGACTGTCTGTCTCATCCTGGACACATCATCATCATCATCATCAAATGACTGCTCCTGTGGCTGTCTGTCTCATCCTGGACACATCATCTTCATCAAATGACTGCTCCTGTGGCTGTCTGTCTCATCCTGGACACATCATCTTCATCAAATGACTGCTCCTGTGACTGTCTGTCTCATCCTGGACACATCATCATCATCATCAAATGACTGCTCCTGTGGCTGTCTGTCTCATCCTGGACACATCATCTTCATCAAATGACTGCTCCTGTGGCTGTCTCATCCTGGACTCATCATCATCATCATCAAATGACTGCTCATCTAGCTGTCTCATCCTGGACTCATCATCATCATCATCATCATCAAATGACTACTCCTGTGGCTGTCTCATCCTGGACACATCATCATCATCATCATCATCATCATCATCATCATCATCGTCTGCAAACTGTCACACTGTTAAGGCCCTTACAGACAGAAAGCATCGTTGATGATGCTGTCAGCTGTCGGGGTCGTTTAGAGAGAATGACATTGAGTCACATTTTTGTTTCTTCTCCTTAGAAAAAGGGTTCAATAGAGCGTCGCAGTCCCGCCTCCTACCCTGGACCAGGAAATTATTCTCCGTTCATTTTCCTCATAGACATTTCAGAAAGTATTTATTTAAAGACGTTTACGCCGCGGACAAAGCCAACTCGAGTCGTGACAAATCATGACAACAAACACATTTTTTTGGGCCGAACAAATAATTAGATAGAAGAAAAAAACGGCAGGTTACAACACTTTTTTTGTTGTTTTTCTTCTTTGTAATTATTTGTTTGGTCCAAAATATTGTTTGTGTTGTCATGAGTTGTCACGACTCGAGTTGGCTTTGTCCGCGGCGTAACCGTCTTTAAATAAATACTTTAAGAAATGTCTATGGGAAAAATGCATTGGGTTTCATTTCCTGGTCCATGGTAGGGGGCGGGACTGCGACGCTCTATAAAGCATACCATTAGAGACCATTCAGAAAGTTTGGATTGGAAAATATTAAAGACATTGCAAGTTACAAAATTGAAAAACGCGCTCTCTGTCGGCAGAAGAATGAAAAAAGAAAAGAAAAGAAAAAAACAAAAACTTTGGAGTTATGTTCACTGAATCCGTTGTCTTTGTTTGAGCTCACGTATCTACCGTGATGTTTTGGATCCACTGTGGATTAAAATGGTCACAGTCTCATAAGTCTTCTTAGGAGAGCGGGAAGTGAACTTGTTGAGCCAGTGTGCTCTGAAGGCTAAGTTCAACTGAGACTAATGTGAATGACAACAATTCTATACTTGTTTTGGAGTGGAGCCAAATAACACTCGTCTGCAGTGAGAAGCTATTAAGGCCTGCAACGATGTTATGCATGCAAATCATGTACACAAACATTCCCTCTTTTGGTTGCCATTTCTTCCTGAATGGCCTTGCATGCTCTCACCACGCAGGCTAATGGCAGCACAGTGAAAAGTAGGCTAGTAGAGCGTACCAGACCAGTGTGATTGGATGCATGCTGTATTGCAGATAATATCTTCATTACTTTAATTCAAAATAGGGGGAAATCATTTAATACTGCTAATGTAATCCACCAATTACAATCAGAGATTGTTGTTCCTTGCTTGGGGTTTGATTTGTAATGACAACAGGAGGGGGGCCCGGGGGGGTATCATTTTATTAATACAGAACCCAGCAGTAAAGTTGTCAACGGGCCTCTAAACTAAGGCCCTGGTATGAACGGCAGCTCGAGGGTGACAAACGGTGCATGTGTGAGTACCAGGACAGTATTAATAGACAATTTGTGGGTAAAAATAAAAATGTGTGGTGCTACTAAAATACCCGCATTAGAATTTTACTGTTTTTAAATGGAGAACAAGGGGCATCTTGTATGAAACAATTCAAGGCCTATGTTGGGACAGGATTATAGGCTGATTCATGGGTCACCAATGTGACCAATGTTGTCTGGATTTCTCCTTTAAACCTTATCATTCTTCTTTGCATGACAAATAGCTCGCATTGCATCACACCCAGGGTTAATGTGAATAACAGTACATCTTTAAATAAATGTTAAATTGTGATATCAGTCTACATTTCCCAAAAGGAAACCCATGTACCTACTTCAGTTTGATCAGAAAAATATCCCCACCACCGGTAATACAAATGAATGAATGAACGGAGGATGTACATATCAAAAGCAGAGGCATGGATCCATCCCCCTCCAGCAAACCTAACCTTGTTCCTTGTTTATCAGCCTGATGGAGTGTCAGTAGCTGCGTTTACATGAACACCTTTCTTCCAATCTGATTAAAATAAAGCCGATTGAAGGTTTTGGATCAAGTGATTATGTATGGCACGATCAATCCAATCTGGTGTTTACATGTGCCCACTTTTAATCAGGTTAGCTGTGTGTATAATGAAATCAGACCCATCTGAACAGAGTGGTGATGTACTGTGCTCGTTATGTACTCGTACTCGTACTGTACTCTTACTGTACTGATACTGTACTGTACTTGTACTGTAGCCTACTACATTGTACTATACTGTACTGATACTGCACTTGTATTGTAGCCTACTACATTGTACTGTACTGATACTGTACTTGTACTGTAGCCTACTGCATTTTACTGTAATGTACTTGTACTGTAGTCGTACTGTAATTACTTGTACTATACTGTACTCATACTGTAACTGTACTACATTGTACTGTACTGTAATGTACTAGTACTGTACTGTAGTCGTACTGTACTGTACTCGTACTGTACTCATACTGTAGTGTACTCTACATTGTACTGTACTCCTACTGTACTACATTGTACTGTACTCGTACTGTACTGTACTAAATTGTACTGTACTATACTCGTTCTGTACCTGTATTATACTCGTACTGTACTGTACTGTAGGCTAGGAGTACACTCCACTAAAAGAAACTCAACTTCCCAGCATGCACCTGTGCACGGTGTGAAGCTCAACAGCGCCACTTTGTCACCTGTTGATATATGTTCAATTATACATTATTATTGTAGCGCCCAAATCCTATATTTGTGGCACTACTGGTTGTACGACAGTCGGGTTGTAGTTAAGACGTGTGCTCCAGAAAGTGATGTCCAAACGTGTGTGCGATGTGCGTAGAGTTGGTATAATGAAGATTTATTATCTGTCTCTGCAGGCCTAGTCACTACAGCATACATCTAAATAAATGCAATAAACGTAAATGATACAGACAACAGCCTCCTAAACACAGTCTGAAAACTGTTTGCCTCTTGTCAGCAACACCTGCTGGTTGATTAAGACCTGATTAAATACCCTGCCAACCTTGACATTGACCACGCCCCTCAGTGGACATCATTGGATACAATCAGGCTCAAATGGCTCTTACACACCCACCCCTAATTGCTACTGGCATAAAAAACAGAGCAATTCAAAAACAAAAACAAAATACAAAACCTTTTAAGCATTCATAACTCAAGCAATATTCAAAATTGCAAACATAAACTGGCCTACTTAGAGAGGGTGTATGCGAGTCAGAGACTTGCTTAAACAACTCAGGTGTCTTCTGCTTTGATCCTTTTTGTTCTTGAGCTCTCCCATCTTCTTTTCTTTCTCTTTCTTTGGCTGTGCCATTTTCCCTTCTTTCTCTCCTTTGAGCTTTTAGCTGCCATCTTCTTGACCACAGTCAGGGACATGTTTCTCCATTCCTTGGAGGCGGACATGGCCTCGACGACCTGCTCAGCGATGCTGGGGCTGGTCTGCATCTTGTAGGACTACTGCCTGCATTTCCTGTGTTCCCTGCAGAGCCTCATCACCATTGTCACACTCATGAGCAACAACAGAAGCCCCAATAATATGAAATATGACATAATCATCATCACAGTCATCGGCGGCAACAGAACACTCAATATCAAATGTGACATCATCATCATGGCACTTTTGACCAGAGAGCCACTTGTCCTGATTGTTTTGAAAATACTTGCGCATGAGATAGTCATTAATTGTTTTCTGAGGTTCATCACACACAGCTAACCCTATTATTATTAATAATACGCCTATTATTACTATGAAATGGGTCACCACATCATGTGTTTTCCCACTTTTACGCATTCTTCCCTCCCGCCTTTACACACGCTGCACAGTATTTGGATTTGTTTCGTTAATGAAGCAGCAGAGCAGTTTGACTTCAACTTTTCTGATGGGGGGAATGACCCATGCAGAGTGGAGAACGTGAGCAGAAGAACAAAGGGATTGTAATGCGTACCTAATACCTATAGGCTATAGGATATAGGCCTACTGTTACAACACTGCTGTGTGTGTAGGCCGACATGCTACACTATCCGACAGGCTACACTATCTTCCATCTCTCCTATATCTCTGTCGAGAATGCAACTACTTGGACTGTGTCTGTTTAGCAATGGTACTGAATGGTAGAGCCTTCAGACGTCGGAGTTGATTGATTTCCTGCAGCTTAATTTGTGGCTAGTAATTAATTACCCTAATGGTCTGAGTCGTGTCTCGTCTTTATACTATTTATTATTAATTCAGCTTTCACATTTTACCCTCAATTTACCTTCCTGCAATGGAAAGAATATATTAAATATATATCTATATACAATGAAAAATATTAAGAGTACATGGCATGCAAGCCATTTAAAATGTTAAATAGGCTAATGTGGAATTTTACGCAGGTGGTTCCAAATGATGAATTGATTACATCACTAGCAAAAGACGTGAAACTGGGTCAAGAAATGGCAGTATGTCGAAATGGCGGTATGTCGGAATGGGGGCATGTAACCCTATACGAGTGATTCTCACATACCTGTACATCATCCGTTATCTAAGTGGCTGCAACATTTTTTCAGATTTTCGGCAATATATTGTAGAAGATAACCTTGCTGTGTGTGTGTGTGTGTGTGTGTGTGTGTGTGTGTGTGTGTGTGTGTGTGTGTGTGTGTGTGTGTGTGTGTGTGTGTGTGTGTGTGTGTGTGTGTGTGTGTGTGTGTGTGTGTGTGTGTGTGTGTGTGTGTGTGTGTGTGTGTGTGTGCGTGCGTGCGAAATAATACAGCCTCATCGCAAACCAATCCGGCATTCACAAAAGTAAGATCTGCATGCCAAACAAGGAGGAAGCAGATTCAGATTCTAATCGGGTTAAGGTGTATACATGGAAGAAATGTCCTCTTGATCGGGTTTTAAAAAAAAGTCTAGACCAGGTAATACTAATCCAAATCTACAAAGTAACTAGTAGTCTAACTAAAGTTTTCAAATCATTGTAGCGGAGTGAAAGTACAATATTTGCCTCCCGAGATGTAGTGGAGTAGATGTAAACAGTATTGGAAATTGGGAAATTATACTCAAGTAAAGTACAAATACCTCAAAATGGTACTTAAGTATAGTAGCCTACTTAGTTACTTTCCACCACCTGGTAACCATATGTACTTTCCATGATTCTGCAGCCAGCTGGGGTTGTGCCATTAGCAGCCAGGTGACCATGAACTCTCTGTCTCTCACTGTGTATCTCTCCCTCTCTCTCTCTCTCTCTCTCTCTCTCTCTCTCTCTCTCTCTGCTGTTCACCTGTTGCCAGTTGGCAGCCCATGTTAAGACCAATGCCAGGAGCTGCTCTACACTGCCCCCTTTTGACAAAACCCAAGTACTACCAAGCAATATGCTGGCCATTATAATAAAACGGCCCTATCATGCCCTCATGTGGTTTACTTCAGAAATGCCTTTGTTTTTTCAAATCCTAATACAGTACTAGTCCATATACTGTACGCAGAGATGTGCGCACTCAGGCCCTTTTCCACTGGGGTTGAACCGGTATCTTTTTCCCCGCCTAATATTGAACCAGTTCAGAGTGTTTCCACTGAAAATAAATTGGTTCAGAATCCTTGGAAAAGTTGGTTCAGAAATCGGAATTGGAATTGAAAGTTATTTTGGTGGAAAAAGAGCCTCAGACAGAGTATTTGTAGACACAGTACCGGTATATGCTTGTTTAAACGTTTGGAGAGGAGGCTGCTCATTTGATCATGGCTGCCTGTGTGTTACAACCAGGTCATTTACCTGATATTGAGTCGTAACTCATTAGCACAACCATTATATAGTTAGATTAGACAGTTGCATTGCTCACAGAGCAAAACAGCAAACACTGTTTGAAGTTAGACCAACACTATAAAATAGAAGAAAAAGTCCACATCCACACTTTACATTTTAGGTCATATCTTTCATTGAGATACAAAAGAAACATCTATTTACAAAACATATATTATAAGCTGACATACTCTGTAATATACAGAAAATGTAAACTATACAAAAAGGTACACACTTCAGTGTTACTTAATCTGTGAAAAGTATCTACATTATAGCAACATTATTAACACATGTTTCCAACAATACGTGCATGATGGAACGTCGCAGACAGTTTCCTGGTCAAAGGGCTGCATTCCAAGTGAACAGGGGCGATATAGCTTGCCCCCCCAGAAGGCTATACGAAGAAGATGTCATCCAAGTCTATGTGGCTACTAGCCATGTGGCTACTGTCCGTCGTATCGCCACTCTCAGTCTTCACGCTGTAATAGCAGGTGCTCGATACACTTTCGCTTTTATCGGCGTCTGTTTTGGCGATCTCTTTTTGGTCAACGTCACACGGATTGTCTTCGTCTTTTCGGATTGCGTCTGCTTCACAGATGTGTCTACTTGTCCCTTCGGTTGTGATATTTCCATCTTGCTCGGTATCAATGAGCGTGTGGTGGGTGTCGTGGGCTGTGTCCGTGAGAGTGGGATCCGCAGCGGTGGTGGAGGTAGTTTCTCCACTCTGGCCCGAGTCAGCGTCTGAACAGCCTTTGAGTCCATCATCCGCTAGATCCGTGCGGGTTTGGAAATAGTCGTTGGAGCCACTGGAATCCGTGATGTGCTCTTTCGCCGTGTCAAAAGACTCTGTGAGAATACTGTCCGTGCGCGAACGGCCGCTGGTGACCTCCGCTTCGGTGGCGACATCCGCACGACAGCCTTCCGCATTTTTACAGACAACGTCATCAGCGTCTTTGTCATCGTTGTTATTGTCGTCTTCTACATTAGCGACACCAAGGTTAGAGTCTATATGTCCAACCTCTGCATCTGCAGGGACCCCCCAGGTGTCCGTGCTCGAGTAGTGCTCGCCGTTTTCATCCTGATCGTCGTCACAGACGCACCCGACGCAACCAATCAGCGTGGGCTCCGTCGCGTGAGACACCGAGACCTTAATCTGCTGTTCTTCTTCTTCTTCTCCCCCCGCATCGAGGACCTCCTCTCCCGACAGGACCCTCCTCAGTTTGTGAGCCTGGTCCCTGTACTCCTGGCACAGCCGGGCATCTGGCAGGTGGTTGGCATGGATCTCTGCCAGCTTCATGTACAGCACATAAAGATCCCTGGGATTCGCAGGGTCCTCCAGGGAGGAGGCCAGAGCCAGCTGGAAGTATCCCACCGCGTCAAAGGCATCCTGGGGGAGAAGAGAAGACCCACTCATTAGAGCCTGAACAGATTCCAATTCCAAGTGTGTGCAAGTGTATGTGTGCAGGAGTTGGCAAGAGGTGAATCTTTGCTCTTTAAAGGAGAATTCCATGCTAGAAGGCTTTCTTACCTTTCTTACCTTTCTTTGTAGTCGTTACGGCCCCTCAATGAATTGCATTGAATTGAATGGGAATTGAATGGGGCTATGGGGTGTTATGCTAATTCGCTTATTTCCATCGAAATAAGTAGTAAAGTGTGCCGCTTGGGATATTATTTACATTATGAAGAGAGGATATATACCCAAAAAAAAAATTGAGCGATGGAAATAAGCGAATTAGCACAACACCCCATAGCCCCATTCAATTCCCATTCAATTCAATGCAATTCATTTAGAGCTTATGGTAGGAGAAATAGCCAATAAGGAGCTTTTGCACAAAATAACACCTGGACCTCTTTGGTGGGGACGTAACAACTACAAAGAAAGGTAAGAAAGCCTTTTAGTATCGAGCACCGAAGTCTGACGTCACTTTCAGTAGAGGGCACCAACACACATGTTTATAGGTTTTTTATTTGTATTGAAATCTCCATAGGGCGATTTTATGTCACTTCATATAAGAACTGTGTTTGAAAAATAAACCGACCACCCCAGCGTTTCTGTCAGGGGAGTGGCTGTGCGTCGTTAATGATGTCCATTCATATTTGATACAGCCAGTTTCTAGAGAAAA
The DNA here is from genome assembly GCF_951216825.1 of Electrona antarctica. NCBI lineage: Eukaryota > Metazoa > Chordata > Actinopteri > Myctophiformes > Myctophidae > Electrona > Electrona antarctica. Next base: position 18,557,139 of record NC_136806.1, read on the forward strand.
TGGCATTAATGTGACCGCAAAAGCCTTGAAACTACATATGAATGCAATGTCGCTGAGCATATACGTCACGCCCAGCTGTCAACATATTGCGTTCCTGAGATTCCTCGTTGACGTAAGCTCAGCTGGTGGTGACTCGACTCGTACTAACCACGATACATTATATATCAATAAAATAAAAATAAACGTAATTAACGTTCAGTTTCTGTTGTGTGACGGGCTGCGGACAGAAGCAGCCTACCCGGAAATGTAGTCTCTGGGTTGTTTGGCTCGTTTCTAACGCTTATTTTGTTACTCTTTGGGTATATTTGTACATTTCCACCTTCAGTCGATGCTTCATATCCATATGAGTGAAAAGGCCGGGGTGATCGGTTTATTTTTCACAGTTCTTATATGAAGCGACATAAAATCGGAGATTTCAATACAAATAAAAAACCTATAAACCTGTGTGTTGGTGCCCTCTACTGAAAGTGACATCAGGACTTCGGTGCTCTATGGAATTCTCCTTTAACAGGTATTATGATGTGACATACAGTACATTGTTGATGGGTGTCTCTCTCATGTACCTTCAGCTGGTAGAGCGTGATGTTCCCCAGCCGGGTGTAGACCATGGAGTAGTAGCGGGCCTCTAGGGGGTGCTGCAGCACCGCGGGGCAGAGCGACAGGGATTTGAGGTAGTAGTTCTCTGCCATCTCGTACTGCTGCAGCCGGTAGTAGACAGTCGCCATGCGGTGGTAGGCCGTCCTCTCGTTCAGAGGCACACCTGTGAGGGACGCAACAACGTACAGTCACTGTAGACCAAGTGGTTTTCAACCCTTTTCATATCAAGGCCCTTTTATTTATTTGGCTTTTGAGCCACGTACTGTACCACCAAAGAAAAACAAAAATCACACCTGTGTGAAGAGAGGGGCGCTGATATATTAAAGTCTAACTCATGTTTATTAGGTGATGTAATGGTGATGTAAAACAAACGGTGCCAACACAAACATTAAATGCCATTAACAATAAAGAGACAAAATGACGTAAATAGGGACAAAATGACGTAAATCTTCCCTTCATTGTCAATGGCGTTTTTTTAAAACAAACATTGAACTAAAAACAAACATTAAACCTGTATATAGGAGCACCCCTCAAAAAAAGACAAAAAGAAGACTTTGTTGTTGTTGGATAGGATATTGTCCACAATTCCATACTTTATTGATGTTGGTACCATTAGGCATTACCAACAGGCATTGATCAAAATTAACAGCATCTACATTCTGTAATTGTGTTCTTGTTCTTAAGTAAGGCAGATGTTTTACAATAATTTGACTCTTGAGAGCATACAATGAAACCATTACGGGTCCATTTGGTTTCATTGTATGCTCTCAAGAGTTAAAGATCTACGAGGGTCGATTTGGTTACCAACTCTCCGTCATTTAGCTGGGGACCACCTGGAACCCCCTCAAGGACCACTGGTGGTCCCCGGACCACTGGTTGAAAACCAGTGGCTGTAGACCAGTGGTTCTTTCAAGGACCCCCAATTTGGTATGCATGATTAAATCACGGACGCCCACAAATCAGAGAGTGTACAAAATGGAGTACATTACATGTTGTACACCATTTACATGTATATGTGTATATATGTGACGGTGACATTCACAAGGTCCGTTCAATGTATCCTTCCAGGTCAGTATACCTGTTTTGCTGCCAATCTGAACGGCCAGTATGGCATACTGAAGAGCCTCCTCCTGTTCTCCCTGGGTCATCAGCAGCTCTGTCAGCTTACTCAGCAAGCGGAACTCAGAGTGGATGTCTTTGATGCTCCGCGCGAACGGCAGACTGCCGTCCTACAAGACAAAACAAAACAAAGCATAGCAAATAAGCATAAACCGCTGCGGTGCCAGCTGTCTATGTCTGCCAAATGTCCGTGATGAGAGGGGCCCGTTTTATAAACCCATTGATATGTACAGCGTGGTTCTTCCCATCCTTTTGTTTCGCTGACATCAAAACTATGTTTAGATATAGACGTACCGTATGCTCATCTTAAATAACAAGACATCCTGTGCTTTGATTGCAAAATGATACCTGAGATGACTTAAAACCCACGTCACTGCACTGATGTGATAACTACGATGATTGCTTTAAGCCAAGGCGACAAATCAGACATCCCTTAGCTCCTACTGTATGATCTTACCCTGAAGAACGGCAGCGAGGCCAGTTGGTTCCTGTGGCCTTTGAAGAAGACATCACCTGCTTCCTCGTAGATGCTCATGGCAAAGCGAGGGTCGTTCATCCGCAAAGCTGTCTTCACTGCTGCCTGTCAATGACACGCAACATGTGAAATGAATGAGGAACACGGAAAAATTGTGCAACACCTCAACTCAAGTTTCACTTGAGTTGAGGTGTTTGCAATGTTCAAGGCAAGGTATTGTGAAATAGGCCAAGGGAAATGGCACTGGAACACTGGCAGAATATTGATCCGTATATTTGATAGGACCGGTGTCTCTGTTGGCCAGCTAGTGATGAATGCACACTCAAAAGGATCAATGCTGTTGACTTCTGAGAGCAGATCACATACAAAAGACAAAACCAGTGACTGAGTGTATTAATCCCCTCTCTATCATGTACTGTAACTGGTTATTTTATTCACCCCTGTATCGTTTACAAACGCCGTTCCCACATCCCTCCTCCCCTCCCTCCCTCCCTCCCATCCTCCTCCCTCCTCTCACCTGTAGGTACATGTCACACAGTTCGTCCTCGTGGATGAGGTAATAGATGCGTCCCACCTGCAGCCACGTCTCGGACTCCTCTTCTCTCTTGCCCAGGTCGATGGAGATCCGTAGACTCTGCTTGGTGTAGTCCAGAGACTTACGAGACGATCTGTGTAGGGTTGGGAACGGAAATATTGTCAGTAATAAGAGAAGGGTGCAGACTGCAGACCGAGAATGCTGATGAAGCATAGATCTTTCTCGAGACTCACTTCTCGGTGTTGAGAGACAGATACAGGCTGCTGAGGATCTCCAGGTATTCTCCTTCCAGCCGCTTGTCCTTCAGTTCTCTGGACACGGACACACAGTGCTCATAGTAGAGGATGCTCTGGCCATACAGCAGCATGTCTGCATACAGCCTGCTCAGCACCTTGGCTACCACCATCTGACCTGTGAGACCACATAAGGCCAAACTGTCAGTTAAGACATGAGACCAGATCCTGATCCTGTTTCTATGTCAGTCGTTCAAAAACTATTTCATGTCAAGGACCCCTAGAAAGATGTGTATTTGGCCACCGACCCCATCTCAAATATGTTGTTCCAGGGACCCACCAGAATTAAAGATATGAGTTTACAAGATTGTAGTGTGGCACTCGGTGCCGCATTATGAGCTTGTAGATCTGCTATTTTTCAACAGCTGGTTAAAAGCTAAGGTGACACAGATGCGTTCCAGGTCTTAACGGCTTAACTATGGCGATTACACTATGCTTGTTGCTATAAATAAATCATAATAAGATAATAATAAAATGTGTTAATGGACCTCAGTGTACGTCTGTGTGCATGCTGGACTGACTCACTGTGCAGGTTCCTGGCTTGTAACGCGATCAGTAGCCCCATTTCGTAACACACCCTGACCTCTTGACTCCTCCGCCTGTCCTTGTAGCTCCGCCCCAGCCACAGGTATGTCTGAACATGCTCCTCGTCTATAGGGCTCTCCCCGAGATCCAAGAAAAGCTTCAGGGACCTGTTACAAACAAACAGAGTAGACAGACAACTATCAAATAACGTCATATGTAACATGTGTTGTAGTACTCCAGTCCGGTCTCTCGATCTTAAGTCCGGTCTCAACTTAAGTCCACATTTTCATTTACTCTGTCTCGTCTCGGTCTCGCACATAATTTGACTCGGCCTTGACTCAGTCTCGGACCAAGGGACGCTTCCCCCACCGAGTCCACTGGAGTCACGAGTCTCTACAATGCAATGAATTAAATATATTATACCCATATTATGAAGAGCCCATTCACATGAACATTATAAGACACCTGTTTGGCAGAGATATCTTGTTAAGTAACGGAGTGTAGCTGGCGTGCCTGCCTGCTCTCGCAGTGTTTCTGTACCTATCAAATGAGAAAAAATAAACTCTAGTCTCGACTACCTTTAGGTGGACTCGACTACAATAAAACTATATTTCTGTCATTATTACCCCATTATTAGCAAATAATTATCTATAGACTTAATAAAAATATGATCATATAAAGTTGTTCTGGAACAGAAACATTTAATTTGGAGTTGATTTTTGGGGGGGGAGGTTCTGTAATAAAAAGAAAATGACTTTTTTTTAATCTGCATTTACTGTAAGATTAGATTTACTGTAAAATAAGATTAGTTGAATTGTGGGTTTGAGTTCACATGCCCTTTTGATGTAAATCAAAAAGGGGGGTAACTACCTGTCAGTGGGAGACAACATGTAGTCCAGGAAGTAAGTGAGCCCAGTGTCCATGACATCAGAGACACTGGGCTCACTGCTAAAATTTAAAATATCTATAATAATTACATATTACCCCCAGGAAAGTGTTCTAAATCTTCTAAACGTCATTAAGATGAACAAATGCAAATCAAACCACATATAGACACTAGCCTCAGTCCCAGCCTTATCTGTGAAGAGAAAAGCCTGGTCACAACACGGTATCGGAGTAAGTGTCAGGCCGGAACATCCGTCAGATGTATTTCCCCCGGATACAATATATTTTCGACCAATCACAACACTTGTTTCATTCACAGAGAATGTAAACTGATTCGTAAAGCGTCAACGTCATTTCTTTGAGCTGTACTTCCGCTGAAATCACGCAACTTCCGCCTCTCAAAGGTTAACACCAGAATACTGATAAATTAGTAGCTTAATGAGCAGTAATAAAATGTTATTGTCTTTTTTAATGTCAAATTAATTTGTATTTAATTCATAAAGTTAACATAACTATAATTAAAAGCATTTGAAAAGCATTTGAAATGAAATGAAAATGATACTTTTCAGGATTCCAATTCAAAAATAGCAAAACAAATATTCAGGATTTCAAATCAAATACCGTAATAGCTAAAATAGCTGATCTACAAGCTCAAAACATGCCGCACTGCGACGCATTTTGAGCTTGTAGATCAGCTATTTTTAGAGTTTAACAGTAATATGCAATGTGGCCCTCTGGAGTGAGTGTTGAAATATAGTGGCCCTCTCCATCATCAAAGTTGCCCACCCCTGTCTTAGGGGTTAGGACAGATCTCTGGTTTCTAGAGTTCTTGAGATAAGTATCCACAGTTATGTTATCTGGTCACATTTTAAAATGCCAGCCAGAGTCCTTGAACACGACACTGAACCACTACCTGTGCCAACACAGGGTGTCCTGCTTTTAACTTGATGCTCACTCACAGTTTGATCCCCACATTATATTCACGACTATCACTGTGACAGAAAGCGAACGTCACTTTCGGCATTACGAGTCACAGATAGCGAATTCGAATGATGCAATCGACCTACTGCATGTATACTGGGAGCCTACTGGCTACAATTAGGAAACGCAGAGACGTCCGACCACACGTTGTCCGACTATTACTCCCTAAATCTAACCCCAACTGTAACCCTAACATCAGTCTTAACCGGCCACGTAAGTCCCCTAACCACATATCAGTCTTAACCGGCCACGTAACTCAGTTTCAAGATATTTCACTTCCGCGTTTCCTAATCGCAGATCAATGATGATTATAATACAGCAAAAGCAATTTCTCAGTGTCTCGGAGTGAGTGATGTCATGTCTGACCTGACGAGGAAGCGCTCTGCCACCCCAGACGCTCCCACGTCCAGCGCCAGGCAGCCCAGGTTGGCCAGACTGAGGGCCTGGTTCCTCTGGTTCCCGCTCTCTCTGGAGATCCTCAGAGCGTTGTTCAGGTGCCAGCCGGCCTCCGGGACGCGACCCTGTCGCCTCAGACACAGTGCCAGCAGGTTGTGGATCACCCCCCGCTGCGTGGGGCTGTCTGTGCCCTGGAGACGAGAGGACATATATTCAAATTTGCACAAATTTTCACGATTTTTCAACAATAGCAGATTTAGCAATTTTTCAACCGCTAAAGTTTAAATTAATAGTTAAAGTTGCTAAAAGCTAAGGTGACACACGCCTGTGTGCTCATCACGGGCCATCAGCTGGGTGAAGCTGAAACTGTATATAACCAGACTTAACACCTCATTGTTACCATTATTAATATTTTATCGGTCTCATTGAGATCAAGATATCGTTTCCAAGAGACCTGGAACCGGAAAACATAATTATATAGTATGAAATCTGGGTTCATTTCGGCTCAACATTATTATATAAGGATACGGAGCATCTGCTTTCTACAATGCTGACTCAGCCATCAGTACATCACGACTTCCTTGACTGTTGCCAGCCGGTTTGTTGGCAGAAAACAATTGAACTGCCCTCTAGTCTGTTCACTAGAGGACACTAGTGTTCATGTGGATCCAATTATTGTACTTTTTACTCCACTACATTTATTTCAAAACTTTAGTTAATAGTTACTAGTTACTTTATAGATTTTGATTATCAATATAAAACATGCGTTAACCACACATTTCGGCCATTTGAAAATCTTTTGTAGATCGGCTATTTTCAAAAGACTTTTATACATGAGAAAACTTGAAATTGGACATTCTGCACAATGAGTACTTTTGGTGCTTTAAGTACATTTTGATGCCAATACTTTTGTACTTTTACTCAAGTAAATTTGCATTTCGGACTTTTACTTGTAACAGGGATACTTTTACTTAAGTAAATCAATTGAGTACTGGTTAAATGAGATAAGATAGTGGACCAGCGGCTTCAGGGTGTTGTTACTGCATGTGATGGCTGTATACCTGCAGTGACGTGAGTAGGGGCAGCAGCGTGTCCTCCGCCTTCTCTGCCTGACCGGTCAACACCAGCAGCCAGCCCAGCAGAACGGACGCCTCGAAGGCCTCCTCCTCGTTGATGTGGCCCCCCGTCTCCACGGCCTGCCGGGCGCAGGGGACCGCCTTCCCCAGAGCCCCGTACTGGTGGTAGACGGAGGCCAGACCCAGACACAGGTCCCTCTGGGTCTTCAGGTCATCCCCCTTCTCCGCGATGGCCAGAGCCTGCTGAAGGTACACCACGATCTGAGCGGGGAGCAGCGACGTGCCGTCCTTCCAGCGGGGGTTCAGGCGCACAGAGTTCCGCACGAACAGCTCCACCCGCTGGAAGGCGTCGTGGAGGCAGTGGTCCCGCGTGGTGTCCAGGCTCAGCGAGGCCAGCGCCAGGTAAGGCATGTACTTCCGGTGGTAGAGGCGGCTCAGGAGCCAGTTCAGGTCCTGCGGAGCGATGGGCTTGCCGTCCTCGGCTGAGAGCGCGGCCGAGAGGAACTGGAGCCTCTCGGCGAAGGGCAGGGCGTCGTCCGTCTTCCGGAGGAGCAGGAAGAGGCTGGCGGCGAGGTAGCAGACGCGAGCCTCCAGCAGCCGGTCCCCTTGGACCAGAGACCTCCGAAGGAGCAACGTGAGGAGCTCAAACTCCTCCACGGAGGTGAAGCTGTGGCTGGGGAGACAGAGGAGCAGGGCGCTGGCCTTCTCCAGGGTCTGGCTCAGCTTGTCATTCATGTGCTGCTTCAGGTACACCGACGTGAGGTTGGTGTAGAGGGCGATGAGCAGGGGCAGGTCAGAGAAACCGTCCACACAAACACTCACTGCCTCCTCATAATAAACACGTGCCTGAAAAGGGAACGCATCAAAAGTTATAATATTGTAATCAAAAGTTGTAATACTGTACAACATGCATGTTCATACGATATAATATAGCATGTGAAAACTATATGGAGTGTACCTGATAATTCAGAAGAAATATTAGATATACAGGAAAATGCATTGGATATACGTATCTTTCATATAAAAGCTTTTTCACAATCATTTGAAAACTATCTATTGCTTGCAATGATTTTTGAACTATAATAAATATGGCGGCACATCTAGTGCCCTTCACACAGGCCCCCAGAGCGGCTGGGAAACATTAAAGCTGTCCACTGTTCGAGCAAAAGAGCATGCAGCGCAGCTGGGGTTTAACACAAAGCGATTAGAGTCGATTCAGGCGCGTTCATGAAGGTTATCACTTTCAGGGTTAGCGTTCTTCCGGGTGCTTGAAACGCCTCTGAGCAACTTTCATTGAAATTAATTTCCTGGGAGTGGGGCAGTCCGCTCTCTAGTTTATATATAACTCTATGCCTTCACATAATTGTATTGACAGCTACTTGGCTACTCAGGCCTTCATCAGCTGATGGAGGCCTGAGTAGCCGAAACACATCCGTTTGTCAGAGACTGCTGCTGCACTAAATAATACAATGAAAGGAAAAATCACCTTGAGAGTGCAGACTGTTTCTATAGACTGCACTGAGAGTCACTGAGAGCACCCGTCTATCCTTCTATGAAACTATTGACAGTAGAGCACGTTCTGTCCCCTAGTATGTGGGTCCTACAGTACCTGACACCATAGGGTCCAAACCTCTCAGTAGAAGAGTATAGGAGACCACCTCTAAACCACTATAGGGTCCAGACCTCTCAGTAGAAGAGTATAGGAGACCACCTCTAACCACTGAAGAGTATAGGAGACCACCTCTAAACCACTATAGGGTCCAGACCTCTCAGTAGAAGAGTATAGGAGACCACCTCTAAACCACTATAGGGTCCAAACCTCTCAGTAGAAGAGTATAGGAGACCACCTCTAACCACTATAGGGTCCAAACCTCTCAGTAGAAGAGTATAGGAGACCACCTCTAACCACTGAAGAGTATAGGAGACCACCTCTAACCACTGCAGAGTATAGGAGACCACCTCTAACCCTACAGTACCTGACACTATAGGCTCCAAACCTCTCAGTAGAAGAGTATAGGAGACCACCTCTAACCCTGACACTATAGGGTCCAAACCTCTCAGTAGAAGAGTATAGGAGACCACCTCTAAACCTGACACTATAGGGTCCAAACCTCTCAGTAGAAGAGTATAGGAGACCACCTCTAAACCTGACACTATAGGGTCCAAACCTCTCAGTAGAAGAGTATAGGAGACCACCTCTAAACCAGACACTATAGGGTCCAAACCTCTCAGTAGAAGAGTATAGGAGACCACCTCTAAACCAGACACTATAGGGTCCAAACCTCTCAGTAGAAGAGTATAGGAGACCACCTCTAACCCTACAGTACCTGACACTATAGGCTCCAAACCTCTCAGTAGAAGAGTATAGGAGACCACCTCTAACCACTGCAGAGTATAGGAGACCACCTCTAACCCTACAGTACCTGACACTATAGGGTCCAAACCTCTCAGTAGAAGAGTATAGGAGACCACCTCTAACCACTGCAGAGTATAGGAGACCACCTCTAACCCTACAGTACCTGACACTATAGGGTCCAAACCTCTCAGTAGAAGAGTATAGGAGACCACCTCTAAACCTGACACTATAGGGTCCAAACCTCTCAGTAGAAGAGTATAGGAGACCACCTCTAAACCAGACACTATAGGGTCCAAACCTCTCAGTAGAAGAGTATAGGAGACCACCTCTAAACCAGACACTATAGGGTCCAAACCTCTCAGTAGAAGAGTATAGGAGACCACCTCTAAACCAGACACTATAGGGTCCAAACCTCTCAGTAGAAGAGTATAGGAGACCACCTCTAACCCTACAGTACCTGACACTATAGGCTCCAAACCTCTCAGTAGAAGAGTATAGGAGACCACCTCTAACCCTACAGTACCTGACACTATAGGGTCCAAACCTCTCAGTAGAAGAGTATAGGAGACCACCTCTAAACCTGACACTATAGGGTCCAAACCTCTCAGTAGAAGAGTATAGGAGACCACCTCTAAACCTGACACTATAGGGTCCAAACCTCTCAGTAGAAGAGTATAGGAGACCACCTCTAAACCTGACACTATAGGGTCCAAACCTCTCAGTAGAAGAGTATAGGAGACCACCTCTAACCCTGACACTAAACCTGACACTATAGGGTCCAAACCTCTCAGTAGAAGAGTATAGGAGACCACCTCTAACCACTGCAGATGTGCTAGTTATTCAAATAAGTCCCGCATTGTAGCTTTAACCCATTTTGACCTGAGATCAGATTCTAAAAATGTCTTCTACATCCTGACAGTTTTCTGAAAAAGCTATGTTTCTATGTCAGTCGTTCTTCGATTTTTCAAAAATAGCAGACCTACAAGCTCGTAGCGCGCCACTCGGTGGCGCGCTATGAGCTTGTAGATCTGCTATTTTTCAATAGCTAAAGTATAACATAATGCTAACACCAAAAGGCGTGTCTGCTTTATTTAAATGATAGGCTAAGAGGTAAGAAGTGACTATAAGAGAGGGTAGAGAGAGGAGATGGCGTATGTTAGGGCGTGCCGTGATTATTTTACTTTTTCTGTTTTGTATACAGTGTCTATGGCAGTGGTATTCAACTGGCGGCCCGCGGGCCAAATGTGGCCCCCACACAATCATTCTACAGTTGTGGCTCCCATCCTAATCTAGTTGAATACCCCTGGTCTATGGAGTTAACATTACTCTAATAGACCCCCAGGTGTGGTTATTATATTCAAATATGTCTTCCAGTGGCAGCGGTGGCCGAACGGATAGCGGAGCGGTCTTGATACCGGAAGGTCGCCAGTTCGAATCAGCGGTCCGACACGTTAAAATTACCACTGCTGAAGTGCCCTTGAACAAGGCATTGAACCACTACGATGAAATGTGTTCTATGAGCAGGGCCTGGCTGGAAACAAGTTCTTGAGCTTAGCCCAGATACCCTGGGTAAATATAGTAATCATTTCATTTCATTTCCCTGTGTATTTTTTGATTCTTACTGAAAGCCTTTGAGTCAAAAGGCCCAAATGAAATACACCACATTTTGTGACATCACAACCCCTCCCGTAACCCCTCCCCCAATTATCAGCTGTGGGCGAGGCTTAAGTCTAGGTGGGTGGTGCTAAGGTGAAAACCAGGTACAGTATACTTAATACAATCCATCCTTAAACTTAGAACTGGTTGAGGTTATCTGATGAGAGTGTGTTAACCCAAATTTCCATTCGGTTCATATCAAACATTGCACAGAAATCACACACACCTGGGAGTATTTGAGCTTCCTGCCACAGAGTCGTCCCAGGAGGAAGCATGCCCGTCGGTGTGCCCAGTGCATGGCCGTCCTCTTGGCTGTCTCCCTCACGTTCTCCAGATGTCCCAGCAGCTCCTCCTCACTCCTACCACTGAACGTCACGTGCAGGAAGGAATGCTGGAGGTCGTACAGAGGCAGGAAGTCCTCCTGGATACATGAAACGATGAAAGGACAAATAAATACGTGGATGATGAAATGATACACATAAACAATCTAGTATTAACCAACCGACAGCCGTTAAGAAATGTGAATTCCTAGACTCCTTCAAAACCGCTCTCAAAGAGCACTTATGGGCGGCTGCTAGGGCTGTGAATCTTTGGGTGTCCCACTATTCGATTCGATTCCGATTCTTGGGGTCACGATTCGATTCAAAATCGAGCATTTTTTTTCCAGATTCAAAACGATTTTCTATTCAAAATGATTCTCGATTCAATACATAGGATTTCATCACAATCTACTCCAGTCTTGAGCTGAAGTGACTACAGTAACTTGAAAATGACAGAAGACATGATGTTTACTGTGATTAGGGTGAGCTTACATTTCATATCACAAACACCATGTAGTGAAAACACCAGTTACACTGGTTACAGTGTAACTGTAACCAGAAAAAAAAAATATATATATATATATATATATATATATTTATTTTTTTAATTAAAAAAATGAATCGATTTTGAATCGTTCATAACGGAATCGCGATTCTAATTCGAATCGATTTTTTTGACACCCCTAGCGGCTGCAATTCGAAACTGCCCCAGAGCCGAAGGAGGCGCCTACGCCTACCATGTATATGGTATCTCCTGCTCACTCACCTGGAAGTGATTGTGGTTGAGCAGGGTCAACGTGGGGTCACTGAGCTCCGTGTCGTCGCCCTCCCAGCTGCTCTCCTCTAGGAACAGAGCGGGGTCCTCCTGGAACTCGTCCAGCTCCCTGAAGGTGTCGTCCAGGTTGAAGGACAGGGCCTCTCCCTCGCGCCACACCGTGGCGTGGGACTGGTAGAGCGACGGGCGGGGGGACGAGTGGGAGACGGACGGACGGGGCGAGACGTTGTAGGGCGGAGTCCCGCCGCTTCTCACCGAGATGAGGCTCTGGCGAGCGCTTACAGGAATCTTGTGTTCTGGGAGAGGAAGTTTGCATTTTATGCTTGAGATTAATGAGAGCACACTGTACAGTTAAATCCTCAGTAGAAGCTGCGTTTACATGAACACCTTTCTTCCAATCTGATTAAAATAAACCCGATTGAAGGTTTTGGATAAAGTGTTTACATGTAGCCAGATCAATCCGATCTGGTGTTTACATGTGGCACTTTTAATCGGGTTAGCTGTGTGTATAATAATAATACTATTATGACTATAAAATGGGTCACCACGTCATGTTTTTTCCCCGCTTTCACGCATTCTTCCCTCCCACCTTTACACACATACATCATGGAAGAAATGTCCTTTTGATCGCGTTGTGATTTGTGAAAAGGTCTAGAGTCTAGACCACCCTTCTGCACCCGACTAGAATTTAAATCGGGTTGGGCCTGATGGGGTTATTTAGGTTTATTTTAAATATTGTTTTAACCCGATTAAAAGTTTCCATGTAAACGCAAATAAATGGTCTCATGTAAGGCGATCAATAACATAGTGTGGCAAAAGAATACCCGGTGTATTTTTGCGGAAAGTTTCCGTTTCGTTTCACTCAGAAGACTGTACAAATGGAACCAAATGGACCTGCAAGGGTTCCATTTGTACACACTTCTGAGTTAAAAAACAACAACAAAAAAAACACTTAAGGAATTGTACTGTGTAATACTGTAATAACTGTCCAAAGATATGATTTTAGAGGAGCACATTTGCAGCCTGTGAAGGAGAACTGATGTCTTCACTTCCCAGTAGACACACAAGAATGATTAAGCTTTTTGCATGCACTGGGGAGCTCATAAAGGAGTAATCATCTCATTATTTGGTGATGTATTACCTTGTTTTGGCCGTGTCCTGATGTACATGAAGTCGGACTCATCCAATCTATCTGAAAGAACAATAAATCAATTTAGCTGTTTATACCCGTTTAGAAGGAGGAAGAGACGACCTAGATTGACTTATCGGGAGCTATACCAACAATAACAATGTTCAGAGAATGAACTTTGACCAAACGTGAATCATCTATCAGCCTGAGTTCTCACGTACACACATAGCATCTCTTAATGAATACTATGAATACTACTATCTTCAAGTTCATAGCTTATTGTCTGATTGTATGCTTCGTATTATGTGTGTCCTCGTTGAATGTGTTGTTATCACTTAAAGTGCCAACGTAAAGTGCTCGTATGGATCTTTTATTTGCTAATAAAATGTTTTGGATTCAGGCCAGCCTTCCCGACTCAACCTAACTTGCACTTATAACTGCAATGTTCTGGGCTCCGATGGATCCAGGAGGGAATGCATTTCTTCCGTCTTATCTCACCTTCCGGTCTATCTCCGTACTGTCCGTACTGTCCGTAGTACTGACCTCAGCACATACCTATCTAACAAGGACAATACCATCTATCTAATAAGGACCATACCATCTATCTAACAAGGACCATACCATCTATCTAACAAGGACCATACCATCTATCTAACAAGGACCATACCATCTATCTAACAAGGACCATACCATCTATCTAACAAGGACCATACCATCTATCTAACAAGGACCATACCAACTATCTAACAAGGACCATACCATCTATCTAACAAGGACCATACCATCTATCTAACAAGGACCATACCATCTATCTAACAAGGACCATACCATCTATCTAACAAGGACCATACCATCTATCTAACAAGGACCATACCATCTATCTAACAAGGACCATACCATCTATCTAACAAGGACCATACCATCTATCTAACAAGGACCATACCATCTATCTAACAAGGACCATACCATCTATCTAACAAGGACCATACCATCTATCTAACAAGGACCATACCATCTATCTAACAAGGACCCTACCATCTATCTAACAAGGACCCTACCATCTATCTAACAAGGACCATACCAACTATCTAACAAGGACCATACCATCTATCTAACAAGGACCATACCATCTATCTAACAAGGACCATACCATCTATCTAACAAGGACCATACCAACTATCTAACAAGGACCATACCATCTATCTAACAAGGACCATACCATCTATCTAACAAGGACCATACCATCTATCTAACAAGGACCATACCATCTATCTAACAAGGACCATACCATCTATCTAACAAGGACCATACCATCTATCTAACAAGGACCATACCATCTATCTAACAAGGACCATACCATCTATCTAACAAGGACCATACCATCTATCTAACAAGGACCATACCATCTATCTAACAAGGACCATACCATCTATCTAACAAGGACCATACCATCTATCTAACAAGGACCATACCATCTATCTAACAAGGACCATACCATCTATCTAACAAGGACCCTACCATCTATCTAACAAGGACCCTACCATCTATCTAACAAGGACCATACCAACTATCTAACAAGGACCATACCATCTATCTAACAAGGACCATACCATCTATCTAACAAGGACCATACCATCTATCTAACAAGGACCATACCAACTATCTAACAAGGACCATACCATCTATCTAACAAGGACCATACCATCTATCTAACAAGGACCATACCATCTATTTAACAAGGACCATACCATCTATCTAACAAGGACCATACCATCTATCTAACAAGGACCATACCATCTATCTAACAAGGACCATACCATCTATCTAACAAGGACCATACCATCTATCTAACAAGGACCATACCATCTATCTAACAAGGACCATACCATCTATCTAACAAGGACCATACCATCTATCTAACAAGGACCATACCATCTATCTAACAAGTTAAGTAAATTTACCACCACGACTCATGGTATACAGTTGAGATCAGATTACTGATTTATTTTGTTTTTTGTCTGCTTGAGATAGAAACACTGAAAAAAATAATTAATTTAATTAATTAAATTAAATTATAATTAATTAATTAATAATTATTAATTAATTATAATAATATGTTTCTGAACAATGTGGTCGAAGCTGTGAACAGACATTCAGAAAATCACACCTGTGTGCACTGAGAACTATACTTTTATTGTGATAGTTACTTTACTGTGTTCTGTACTGTACTGTACGGTACAGTTTTATTGTTAGTTATACTTTTATTGTTATTGTTGTGGTGCTCAGTGTGAGTGGCCCTTTGTGCTGCTCAACAGTGCCACTTTAGGTCACCCAGCGGTATTGCAGACATACGGACATAGGGACACACACGGCCAGTCATTGGAGCGGTGTGCACCGCTCAAAAAATAATTTGTGTCTGAAACGTATCATGCAGTCACACCCAAATGACACGTCAGACCAACTAAACCTTGTCGGTAACAGCACTACACAACATCTACAGTTGGAGGCCATCGATATTGTCCTTTTCTTTTTGCTGAGGTTTGCGTGATCTGCGCAAAACCCCTTTTGGTGTTTTAAACATTATGTTATAATTTAGCTATTGAAAAATAGCAGATCTACAAGCTCATAGCGCGCCACCGAGTGGCGCGCTACGAGCTTGTAGGTCTGCTATTTTTGAAAAATCGTGAAAATATTTATTTAGAAGGATTTTTTTTAAATTTTGAGGTCAGGCCTAAATGGGTCAAATGATAAGGGACAATATCGGTGGCACCCAACTGTACTATAGGCTGGTTTACCTACCTAGCCTATACACACAGCTGATGTCTGACGAGAAGAGCCTCTCCAGCAGGCTGCTGTCACTGGGCTCGGCGCTACAGGGGTTAACCTGGGCCAGAGCCTCCTTCTCCTCTGCAGTCAGAAAGAGCAATTGTCCAGCCCTGCAGAGTGGGGAGACAAAGGCAGCATTATCAGCCATGTGACTCTCATTGCATTGCTCTGTCCTCATTGGCCCCCTCGGGCCAGTCCACCATATCCAGACTGCATAGACACAGTAAATAGAATCATGTCAACATTAGTGGAATAAATAGATCACATCAAACGACCTCGAGCGCTGATGCGATCAGTTCCCCAGAAATTGACTACTGTACAGTATATATACAGTATAATATAAATGGGTTTGCAAATTTGAGTGACAAATAAGGTAAACACACTGCATGCCACGCGGAGGAAAGTCTTCCTAAGGAGGTTTTAACTGATTGGTTTGGGATAACTGATTAATGGGTTAGAGTAGAACCCTTTTGACCTTTGAATGACGCATTGCTAACAAGGGAATTCTGAGTATTTGTTCGTCTGTATGTTAACTTAAACCCACTTAATTAAACCCTACCTACATTCCTAGTCATATGACGAATAGTAAATTGGCCAATCTACATTTTACAAGCTCACAAAGTGCCGCAATTATAAATAAAGTACATTGGATTTGATTGAATGTGACAAGCTCACATGCAATGCTCAAGGTCTACAAGCTCACAACAAGTTTCGTCTATAATGACGTGCCAAAAATAGGGACACCAGAGTTAAAGTGGTTTATAAAGTTGTCTGAAGTTGAAGTTAAAACATTGAGTGAGTATCAGTCACACCATGTCTAGATAGACATCAGTTCAGCTTCATTGGCCTGAATTGGAAAAGTTGTCTTGCATCAGTAAAATGGAGTAGAAACCTAACAGCGTCGTCATGCCATAACACCAAGCAACAGAACATCTTACAGTGGCGTGGTGTTCAGGGGCTTGACGTGGGCTTTGTGCACAAAGCCTGTGTGTCCCGTCGAGACGTGGGTTCCTATAAACATGTCCAGGCCACGGATCAGCAGTCCCTGGATCTCAACCGTGTCTCCTTGACTCAGCAGGAGTTCATCTTTCCCCGTTGGAATATAGTCCACCACTGCCACGCACGAACCTGTCACTGGAAGAGTTGATGATGGGGAGAGATTAGTTTGATCTACGCGGCCCAAACCTCTTGTTCTATAACGTTACAGTTGTCTGTCTTGTCTGTGAGTGTGTCTGGACAATTATGACCACATTATAGAGAGCCTTTTTCACCCCCAAAATAATCCGAGGCTGTATGGCCACCGAAACCTGAACATGCTCGTCGACCGTCAGCAACCAGCAATGCCAGGCAGGCTGATTGCCTGTAACAGATGTAGCAGAGTGACTCACTGCCTCAGCCTGATGACTTAAAAAAAATATCTCCCCCCGTCTTCAGGGATATCCCTTCTAAAGGTTAAGATATTGGACTTTCACGTGGGAGACCCGAGTTTGAATCCCGGGCGTTACATTGGTGCCGTGACCCGGATCGGGTTTCCCCGTGGGAGGAGGTCAAAAGGGGAGTGAGTGTAGCAGAGTGACTCACAGACAAACAGACTTAATTTCAGGCGGGAGACCAAAACAGGCATAATTTCCCCTGAGGGGAATATCAGCGCTATCCTACACACAGCTAAGATATACTGTAGCCTACCGTATTTGTGATATATTGATAGATGGAAATCATCGTCATGGGTGGCATCAATGTCAGTTACTGTATGAGCATGTGACTCAGGCATTACAGATGTGCCATTCTAACTCTTCACACTTTCCTGAACTTTTCCTGAAGATTTTCTGAAAATGCATGTCTTCCTTGCCGGTTTTATTCAGGGTTATAGCCTTGCTAATTCTACTGCTTTGCTACTGCAAATAAGTGTCAAAGAATTGTCATTTCTCACTGACGTTGTTCTGTTCCTAACAATGCACTGATAATCTACTGAATTGCCAATGGCAGGACATGACATGTGAAGTTCTCAAACGGCACATCTGTATGTCAATCCATGTTTCGGTTCTGTGCGTATGTTGTGTAACGGAAGCGTCGTACCCATAGGATGATCAAACAGTTCCTTGTCTGTCGGCGAGCAAGCAGCAAAGCCAGGGTACTTCCTCAGGAACCATCTGACAAAACAGGAAACGGTTCACAGGAAGAAAAAATGCAGTGCCCGGTCATGGGTACAAATGGCCCCATTCATGTCAAATATGTGGAAGGAGAAGTGGTCACATTAATATAATTAATGCATTCATATTACTGTATGGTTGGCTCATTCAACCAAAACAGTTCAGCAGGATAATTGGTATAGTTAGTATAATGTTAGTAATACATAGGCTACTGTAATTTTCAGTGGTGTAAAGTAACTAACTACTTGTACATTTTGAATTCCCTGACTTGTAACAGAGTAAAGATTTGTTAGTACTTGTCCCCACCATGGGTAACTTTGTTGTGCTCTGTGCACAGAACGGGTACAGGATAGGCTGTATGTGACTTTATAGAACTGATATGTTAGAGGCTGCATGCATGTGGGCTCCACAAAAACGAACCGGGGCAATTTTAAAGCAGTCACCGAACGCAGCGCAACGCAACGCATCGTAGGCAGTGGAGCCACCCTTCATTGATTAAAAAGGGAACATTCCCTGACGGTGACGGAGACGCAACGCTGACGCGTCCAGTGGAGCCCCGGCGTTACTGGTAGAACTGGTATGTTAGAGGCTGCTGTGACGTACTGGTAGAATGGGTATGTAGAGGCTACTCTGTGACTTACTGGTAGAACGGGTATGTAGAGGCTACTCTGTGACTTACTGGTAGAAGGGGTATGTAGAGGCTACTCTGTGACTTACTGGTAGAACGGGTATGTAGAGGCTACTCTGTGACTTACTGGTAGAACGGGTATGTAGAGGCTACTCTGTGACTTACTGGTAGAACGGGTATGTAGAGGCTACTCTGTGACTTACTGGTAGAATGGGTATGTAGAGGCTACTCTGTGACTTACTGGTAGAATGGGTATGTAGAGGCTACTCTGTGACTTACTGGTAGAATGGGTATGTAGAGGCTACTCTGTGACTTACTGGTAGAATGGGTATGTAGAGGCTACTCTGTGACTTACTGGTAGAACGGGTATGTAGAGGATACTCTGTGACTTACTGGTAGAATGGGTATGTAGAGGCTACTCTGTGACTTACTGATAGAAGGGGTATGTAGAGGCTACTCTGTGACTTACTGGTAGAATGGGTATGTAGAGGCTACTCTGTGACTTACTGATAGAATGGGTATGTAGAGGCTACTCTGTGACTTACTGGTAGAATGGGTATGTAGAGGCTACTCTGTGACTTACTGGTAGAATGGGTATGTAGAGGCTACTCTGTGACTTACTGGTAGAATGGGTATGTAGAGGCTACTCTGTGACTTACTGGTAGAATGGGTATGTAGAGGATACTCTGTGACTTACTGGTAGAATGGGTATGTAGAGGCTACTCTGTGACTTACTGGTAGAACGGGTATGTAGAGGCTACTCTGTGACTTACTGGTAGAATGGGTATGTAGAGGCTACTCTGTGACTTACTGATAGAAGGGGTATGTAGAGGCTACTCTGTGACTTACTGGTAGAATGGGTATGTAGAGGCTACTCTGTGACTTACTGGTAGAATGGGTATGTAGAGGCTACTCTGTGATTTACTGGTAGAAGGGGTATGTAGAGGCTACTCTGTGACTTACTGGTAGAAGGGGTATGTAGAGGCAACTCTGTGACTTACTGGTAGAAGGGGTATGGTAGAGGCTGCATGGCGCTGATGGGCACCAGGCCATGGAGCCCGGTGGAGATCAGCGTTCCTTCCCACATGTTCTGCTGGCCCGTGTCCCTCACCATCAGCAGGTCGTGCTTCTTGAAGGACAGCTCGTCGTCCTCGTCCTGGTTCCGCTCTCCGCTGGCGCACAGCGCCTTGGCGAAGAAGGAGCCTGCACACACGATGTGTCCCCAAAGAAATGTGCATGGGTAGACGGTTGGACACAAAAGACGCACACAAACACGCGTGCACGCACAAGCATGCACGCACACCCAGTGCAGGAATGTGTTTGCATGAATGGATGCACACACATGGATGCAAAGACGGTATTTCTTTCAGCACAGGTGCGATGCTGTAGCAAGTCACTGTCACGATTTATGCTTGACTCAGTGGCGAAACACTCATTGATATCCATGATATGATGACCATCCACTACTGTATCAGAGAGACTGACTGCATGTGCACAATGATATGAGATCGAGATGCATGCTTTGTTCCTGTTCATTCTGTTCTTATCCTCGTGTCCATATCTGCTAGGGACGTCATATATCCACTGTTCATACTGTATTTCTCTCTGTGTGTCTAATAAACTAGAATGAATGTGCACTACAGCCTGGTGTTGACATTATGTTCTCAGATCCAAACCCACCATCCCTTTGGTTTAGATGGAGACTCATGAGGGACAACTCAGGTGGTCAACCTAAATCACAACAGTCACTACACTTCAATCAAGAGTCTCAGCCATACAGCTACAATTATATAGTGTGTCCTCGTTCAGTCAACTGCGGATGATGGATGTCTCCGCACCACCTTTTAAGTTAATGTAATTCTGAGGGCTATTTGCCAGCATTGCATTTCTGTTATGAGTTTCCCCTGAAGCCTTTTGCCTCAGGGTAATGCTCAAAAGGAAGTAATGATGTCTGAAATGGCCAGACTGCCAGAAATCAATATCATATTTTTTCCCCTATATACGCTATAATGATTCTGCTACACCATGTGACTGACCTTTTTTGATGCTTAAAAACAAGAATGGTAGGAATATGCTTATAGGTTCACACTTTTATGTATTACTCATCATAATTCATAGCATCATATTCGAAGGTGTATTATAATTAGCAGTTTATCAGTAACCAACCACATATCTCTGCTGTCGGGGAGAAACCACCTAACTCCAAAATGTAAATTTTTGGTGGTCCATTTGATTTGATTGTGAAACATCTGCATTACCTACTGTAATTTACAAGAAGTCTACACAATGTAGAGCATGTAGAATAATTATTGTTACGTTTGTTGTCTCTCCTAATGGTACCACATCAACACAGCATGGAATTGTGGAAACGATAACAAAATGTTCCAAGTCTTATGTCCGAGAGGCTAGATCATCAAATGAGGTTCGTGGCTCAAATGACGAGCAAAACTTTAATGGGCCCTGACATGAAAAAGGTTGAAAACCCCTGGCCTATTATTTGTTTTATGATCAGTACTTTTTACAATAAACAGGATCAGGATTTCTTACAAATAAACAGGATTTTTACAAATAAACACAAGCTACAACAACAACAACAGAATACGTATGCATGGACATTATGTATGAGCACAAAAACATATAAATCAATCAAATTAAAATAAATGAATTAGTTTACACGACCAAACACGCAGCATCATCAACCGTATCATAATGTATACTAAGCCAGTAAGCAATCAAAAGGGCATTGCCTTGATGTGATGGATCACATCAAGGACCTGCAACATGAACACGTTCCACTTCGAATCATATTTATCTAACTGATTATTCACCCCTGGCCTATTATGATTGTACTGTATGACATGACTCACCTTCCTGGAGCAGCAGTCCCAGGTACAACGTGGCCAGGTGTTCCTCGTCCACGGTGACGTTGATCTCCAGCTCACTGAGCAGCACTGGGTCCAGCCACACGGACTGGTCACACAAGAAGTTCTCCAAGCAGCGCGCGACGTAGCCTGGAACAGAACACAACCCAGCTTATTTTTGTGTGTGTGTTTTACCAGTTGTACTGGGTGCTACAACGCTGTTGGATGCTGTAGCACCGATCCATCTGTGTTGCCAGATTTTGCGAGAGAAATAAGCAACCAGGTCGAAAATAAGTCCAACAGAAGCGACTAGAGAGGCACTTTAAAGTGCCGATTAAAATAGCCAATCTAAAAGTATGTGGGGAAACAAATCTTGGAATATTTTTTGAAACATTTTAACTACACAAATGTTGTATGGGGGGCCCTCCCTGGCACCAAATATTTTCAAATGGGGTTCTGCGGACAAATACATTAATTTGGGGGTCCTGGACATGAAAATGTCTGAGAACCAGTGGTTTAAATAATACATTTTTTTCTTAAGCAAGCCTAAATAAGCAGCTACACTTTTTTTTACAGAAAAACAAGCCCACAGTCGCTTATACTAAGCGGACATGGCAATATCCTTCCTACCTAAAGCGAGGTACGTTGAGAACTTCCAGATTTCCTCCACGGTCTTGAAGGTGAGAACGAAGCTGTCCTTCTCAGCGTGTACAGACACCAGGCGAGCAGAGAGGTCCTGCAGAGAACATGATATATGCTTTCATTTAATCTTCTTGTATTGAATGTACGGTTGCTTCTTCATGCTATGCTCTGCCTGGTTTATACTTAGTTGCAGATGTCAACTACCTATTATAGCAGTCTGTATTGTAGGTGTGAAAGCAAATGTAACATTGATTTTTCTTTCTGTTAATATAACAGTAATGTAAATGTAAATAATTCACCACAATACGATGACATGACGTGAGAACAATGAGGGTGTGTCTCACTAACTTTAAACAGCTGGATGACATCTTGGCTGTTGCTCTCCACCACTCTGAGTCGCGTGCGCAGCGCCTCCTGTAGGGCGCGGTCAGGTAGCACGCTGGAACGCTTCCGCCCCGTGAACACCAACACGATGTCTAGACAGGAATGATAAACAACAGCAAAACCCCACCGTGAGTGAAATGTCCACTTTCTTCTCATGGGGGTTGATGTGTGTGGACAAATCTGGACAAAATCCTCTCTCAATAACCCAAGAAGATCAGCTTCTAAGAAACAGAGCTGGCTGCCAACAACAGCCTTGACGCACTGAACCAGTAGGCCGTCTATCTGGCCGAGGTATCGAGGCAAAGGTTCATTAGAAAGCATCCCTAAGTGAGCTCGTGTTTCAGTGAGTGAGTCTCTGGAGGGACGACCATGCTATTAGGAGGGACGACCATGCTATTAGGCGCCTGAGTGGACGCCCGTGGGAAGCCATTGAAACCCATTTGAGAGGAAGTTACTCCGGAACTTACAGGAAAAGTGTGATGGACGCAGTTAGACTGCAGCGTAGGTAAAACTCTGGCAGAGAGTCAGACAGATGGGCATGTCAAAAGATACTACATACATGAGAGCGGGGTAAAGCAAAACAAAACATCACAACAGAAGATACCTGAGGAGAACTTCTCTCCGACTCCCAGCGACACCGTGCTTCCTCGGTTAAAGGCCTCCTTCCTCTTCCAGTAGCTGTCAGACTCCACCCCTCCTTCCTCAGACTCCTCCTTCCCCGGCCCCTCCTCTTCCTCTCCTAGCCCTGGAGAGATCAAAGGGAACACAGGCTAAGATCAGTGCATCAGACATGGCAATGCAACGGGGATTATCTTTATCTTCATGGACGAGATTTGGATAAAGGTCATGTCCCGAACGGTGTATAAGCTGGTGTTTCTAAAACGGTGCAGGCCTGTCTGTATGTACACACACATCAGACTGGCTTTGCACACACACAGACACAATGTAAACATTGTATTATCAGACCGGGGTCATCACAGGACGTCTGTGACGTGTGACTGTGACGTGGTCGGGGGAAAGAGTTGAATGTTTTACCACCGAAGAGAAATAACTCATCTTTAGTGCTCATCAGACGATGTGGGTATGATGAGCTGGTACATTGCAAGGGTGTGTTCAGTCTGTACTTAAACAGGATCCTCATCTGTTTCACGCCTATAAATATCAGCCAGATGGTGGTTGGTTCTACAGAATAGTCTGTGACTGTGGGTTTCCCCAGACTGGCTTCCATTGTGCACAGAGGATGTATGTCCCAAACAATTTGTGCGACATGTCCTAATTGTGTGTCACTGACGGAGAGTTCATGCTTACTTCCAGTTGTGGGGTGGGCGATATGGAAAAATATAATATAATAATATTATATTATAATAATAATTTATATGATATTATTTTCAAGCAGTATCATGACACACCATATTATCACTATTTAAGTTACCGTACAACCATCTACAACAAGGTAACGAAGGTAACGGAAACTAAAAGAAAAAGGAGTAACCATTTAGACTTATACTTATTGATACCGTCGTACTACAGAACTAATTTTGGGGTGCGGGCCACATTGGTCAAAAGCTGACTTGATGTGGGCCACAACCAGTTCTCACACACATTCACTTATACAGCATTGTTTAGCTACTTAAATTATTGACATGAAAAACAAACATTTGAAAGTAGAAAATTTCAATTTGAAGTGAAAACATTACCATGTCTAAGCAAACATTTGACACCCCTGGTCTCGGCGATATTTATCACCATATTGCCCACTATGATTCCAGTGCCTCCTCCTGCTGTATCTGTGAGTATCACCATATTGCCCACCCCTATGCTTCCAGTGCCTCCTCCTGCTGTATCTGTGAGTATCACCATATTGCCCACCCCTATGCTTCCAGTGCCTCCTCCTGCTGTATCTGTGAGTGTCTTGAGCTTCTGTTTGACTGAATGTCTTATCTTGTTTGTCCTTCACCACAAGGGGTGGATTTGTGTGTCCTTGTACTCTTCTGATTGTCCTGAAACAATTTCAAGTGTTCACTGCATGGTAAGGCTGTCATAGTGATGCCTCACGTATAAACCTCACACTGATTATCTGCCTGATTACTGCATTTAAAGTATGAGGTATAAAGTGCATGCAGCAGCCTTGTGTTCATACACCAGAATGTTTGGGTATTGGGTAAGACTGACGTTATGTATCTTTCGGGACCTTTCACTGCTTCGTCTCAACCATTACTCTATGGCTCTGGTCTCAGCCACCGCAGTGTATTTTTTGACATTCCGTTTTTTCCCCAAAGTTGAATGTTGCCACTACTATTGGAGCAGCCATAAACTACACAGGTTCATCCCGATGTTCTGGGCATCTTTGTAAAGTTAGTGTTAGTAAAAAGCAGGTAAAAGTGTAGCCTAATGTTTGAGGCAGACTAACATCAGTCACTCACTCTACCATTCAATGTAGTAGAAGACATGCAGGTTTACACCGCAGATATGTCGCCTCCGCCTACAGGTAATACGTTTGCTGCGACCATGAGACACGTTTCTGAATTCGTCTATAACTTACCTTGAGTCATGATGTCATTTCCTGAGAAGTGCTCATTGGTTCCCCCCAGAGTGTACGGGGGCTCTGTCCAAAGAGCATCCAGCTCAGCAGGGAAGATGTCTGTGGGAGGAGGGGGGGCATTCCAGAGATCAGTGTTGCGCAAACAATAACACTGTCATGGAATTGTCTAGCCTGATTTCCAGCCTGATTCCTAAGGGGACGTTGCAGCAGTAGAGTGCATTGATACGACTTCAAACTGGTGTTTTTGTCCCAACCCGCACCACAGACCAATCAGAAGCCTCGGGTCGATTCTCAGTTTTGGCATGTCCCGCCTTAGGCCGCCTACCTTGGGGACAGGAGACTTTCCAGAGTGAGTAGAGCAAAGTGACAATACAAATCACAGAACGCAGTAAATCAGGCTGGGAGCCAGGCTAGGAATTGTCCTGTTTCTCATCTAACTCCAATCAGCGGTTTTCATGCAGACAAAACCCCATTGCAGCTTAATGACGAACGGTAACAATTAATTAGGAAGGGGGGGGGGGGGGGGGGTCACAGCAGGGCACACACTGTGCAGCGGTTTAGACAGAACGATGGGTTAGTCACACAGTGGTTTGTTTTCAAAGTAGGGTACAGGCGGGGACCCCCAGCGGTCCTTGAGGGGGTTCCAGCCAAGGGGTCCCCAGTCTTGAGATTATTCTAATATAGAAACTGCATGCTCGCACAAGTGAGCATATTTACATGTTTCAATATAATCACTTTGAATCTATATGATTATGAAAATAAGATAATTACATTTAAACATAGCAGGATTTCATAACAGGGTCCCGCCGTGACAGAATCATTTTCAATCGGGGGACAGGGTCCATTGCCTAATGAAAGTCAATTTGTCGGCGACACAAAACATTAAAAATATATATATATTATTTGAAAACCCCCTGGGTTAGTGTAATAGCTAACAGGGAGTTGGGGGGGGGGGGGGGGGGGGGGGGGGGGGTCTCACAAAGACCCTGCACAGACAGACACACAGCTGCACTGACATAGTGTAGGACGTGCAGCCAAACAGCCACCTATATACAGTACAGTACAGCGGCAAACAAGCTGCCCTGCCCCTGACCGCTACGCCAGTGCACAGTGACATGTCAGCAAGGTCACACACACACACACTGCCAGCCAGGCGTACAATAGTGTCACACACACACAGTCAGGAAGGGAGCTCAGGACATGACGTGTGCGAATAGGAAACCTTTTGTACACCTTGTTCCGTCCATGAACCACCCTTAGGCGTCATTCATCTATGCATTTTAATCTACTGATAGTCATTTTAATATTACTTTTCTTCATTTAAGCAAACCACACACGATTGGTCAGTAGTGCACGTTCACAAACACAGCGGCACAGTACTTGCTACTTGGCAACGTGGGAGGAAGGGGAGGAAGGGGGACAATAAGGCACAGTGCACACACAACTCTGCATGACAGCACAGGAACAACAAGGGAGAGCACAGTCTTTTCCTCCCTTCACTGTCCCACACAACAACACAGAACAAAGTTATAGCTCCGACGGGGGCCACCTAAACACGACACACACACACACACAGTCAGGCTGCTGCGTTTGTTATAGCGTCACACCAACATGCCTCGCTCCCCCTTTACCTTCATGGGCAAGTCTATTACCCATGGTTGTCTGCACAGAGAGCTACTACAGTCCTGTCTTATGTGTGAGCGCACCGGTCCGCGTCATGGCAGTGCGGTAGGTAGGTAGGTAGGTACTGTAGGTAGGTATAGCAGCACATACAGAGCTGCCTGCCTGCCTGCCTGGGACCACCGACCTGTGAAGGAGGAGAGGCAGGTTTTCATCAGACGCTCCTCACAGCAGGGGGAGTCCAGCGGCGGCGGCTTGCAGCAGCAGCAGCAACAGCGGCAGCATGCCGCCATGCGGCCCAGGAGCCGGCAGCCAGCGTCCATCCTCCCATCCGCTGCTCCACCGGTACGAACACTACACTACCGACGACTCCCTCTGTCCCTCTGCCTGGCTGTTTCCTTCCCCTGCTGCTGTTGTATTCCCTTTCCTTCTCTCTCGCTCTCTCTCTCTCTCTCTCTCTCTCTCTCTCTCTCTCTCCCTCTCCCTCCCTCCCTCTCTCTCTGTTATGTTCTTCTATCTACCTCCACCTCCACTGTAGCTCACTCTCTCTCTCTCTCTCTCCCCCTGTAAGCTCCTCTGTCTGTATGAGAGCTCCCTGTGTGTAATCCCTCTGTCTTGGCGATGCACACTCCATCACTCCCTCCCACCACCACCACCATGCCTCTCTCTCTCTCTCCTCAGTAGCTGCCCAGTCTGGGAGCACAATACAAAGCACTCTCTGCTATGGGTTGGTGTGTGTGTGTGTGTGTGCGTGTGTGTGTGTCTGTCTGTGCGTGCATGCGTGAGTGCAGACTAAGTTTCTCTTTGTGTTGTTGAGTGTGTACTGTATGGGTCAGTGAAAATATGTTCAGTATGCATGTGTGGATAAATGTGTGTGGATGTGCGTTTGTGGGTGGAATAATCCCAGTTTGTGTGTAAGTGCGTGTCCTTGTTTTTTTGCTCGTGCGGCTCTCCGACGTGTGCGTGTGTGCGTGTGTGCGTGCGTGCATGAGTGCGTGCGTGCGTGCGTGCATGCGTGCGTGCGTGTGTGCGTGCGTGCGTGCGTGCGTGTGGAGGGTTGTACTCTGCTGAGACAATGTATTGCTGATCCACTGTAAGGCAATGCCACATGCAGACTACAAGGTCGCAGCAGGACGGCTACAGTATAAGGCCTGCACGTCACACAGATCTGGGATCAGCGTATTCCGACACACTCATCACCTTTTGCCCTCAGAACAACAGAGCGGTGAACTGGGACGACCTCATCCAAGTTACCATAGATACCGTAGTGACCCATCTGTGGGTCACCACGGACCAGTTTTTATGGGGTCACGACTCAAGTAAAAATCCCATTTTAAATACAAACGTTTAAATATATATATTTCAAAAGTATATTTATATAGTTTTATACATTTTAAAACAAACAAATCTGTCCATTTCCATGAATACAAATAATAATTAAGTAGTGAAAATAGCCGATCTACGATTTTCACTAGTTTGGGTTCCGAGAAAACGTCTAATCTCTCTTTTGGGTCTCCACCTGAAAGGTTTGGGAACCCTTGCTGTAGTGTATACTGACACTTGGGTACCCTGGGATACCCTGTTCGTGTCCCACGATTATTGACCAGGATGGATCATTATTCACTGACTATGCAACTGGAACATCACACTGTGACTGCACTGCATGATTCTGACGGCATGCCTGCCTTGTTTCAACTTTAAGGCATTCGGCAGACGGCACTCGTTAATATAGATGTTTATAATTATGTGCATAACAACTTATAAACAAGGTTTAAGTATTATTATTAGTGCTGGTCATAATGCATTATAAGCTCAGCACATAAAAGCACGTGTCATCAATATGTCCAGACACAGACAAATGTGTCCGTGGCAAATAGTTGTCCTTGTCCGTGGCACATTTTAGACCATGATCGTCTTATGTTGTTCATAAGACCCACTTACTGAATGTCAGGTCTCCGGGTTTTCTTCAGAATATGTATGACACTGATTTACTACGACACTATGGCATATTTGGAGTCCATCTGTGACACTGCCACATGTGTGAAGAAATGCATTGACTTTTATTTGATGACTTTATGGATTATTATTATTATGGACAATAGAAGATCTACAATGTTTGGTTCTGATTATGTCATGGTTTGACTCTTCCCCTGTCTGCATTTCCGTGTCAGCCACTCACACTCTCCATTCCGACTCAGGCCTTGTCACACACCTGCTCCCACTCCCTCTTCAGCCCAACAGTGCCATGCCCCTTCCACACCTGTGAACACTTCGGCAATTACCCTGCTCCCTATAAGACTGGACTCTTTCCACGCTCCCACTGTCAGAACATACTTCCTTGTCCCCTGTGTTGTACCTGAGTTCCTGGTTCTCTGTTTTTGCAATTCTGAAAGGCTGCATTTTTGGACTTTACTGCTTCGAAAGGTTTGCATGTTCGCCTGCTTTGTGCTTTGAAGAACCTTTGCATTTTTGTTATTTTCTGCATGCTGCTACTACTCATTTGTTTTGTTTGTAGCTTGACGGCATTGTGCTTTAATAAATCATTTAATTTGAACATTCCTGCTCTTGTCCTGCATTATTGCATTTGGGTCCTACCCTTTGACTCACCATGACAGATTATCCTACAATTTGTAGGCTAGTGGTTCATTGGTTCTCAAACATTGCAAGGACCCCCTTGTCCCATAACTCTGAGTGTACAAATGGAACCAAATGGACTCTTACGACCGTTTGGTTCCATTTGTACACTCTCAGAGTGACAGACCTGTCATGGTCATTCAAGGCTAGCTCTTTGTGTTTCTGGTAATATAGTGTGGCAAAAATGTAATTTTGATCAAAAATGTCCACAAGTCAGTATGGCGATGACCCCTGATAACTACTGTGTATATAATACTGTAGTGTCTTGAAACATAAAGACACTTTATAACTGACTATGGTAGTATAAAACATGGGTTCAATCCATTTTCATCAAGGCCCATTATTTATTTGGGATTTGAGCCATGGACCACTATTTTATGAGATTTAGCCTCTCAGACCAAAGAAGAATAGTTTGTTGTCGATGGATAAGATTTTGTCCACAATTCCATACAGTGCTGTGTATTGATGTTGGTACCATAGGAGCGATAACAGGCAAACGTTGCTCAAAATAACAATTCTTCTTACATTCTCTAATTGTGTAAACTTCTTGTAAATTAAGCAATGCAGAACATTTTAACTCATGAGAGTGTAAAATTAAACCAAATGGACCCGTTACATTTTTTTCCATGAGTTAAAGATCTATAAGGGTCCATTTGGTTACCAACTCTGGACTACACTGGACAAAAACTTCTACCCAGAGCAGTGACGTGGAGTCAGTGGGGGCCGGGGCCTCGGCCCCCATGAGGAATTGGACCTGAATATATATATATATATATATATATATATATATATATATTCGCCTCGGTTCGTCCCGTTTGTACCGCACCAGGCCGCGCCCGTTCGCGCAATTCTCGTCTTGCATTGACTTTGTATGTAATCGCGCCGCTCTAACCATCCAAGTCTGGCACCTTAACACCTCTTTTTTCCTCACTGTCCGGGGCGGGGGGTGGTGGGGGTTGGGCCACGTTGCCTGTCCACTTGTACACATGCAGATCAGGCATTGAAATGCTAATCTGGGTGCTTGCTTTCACCTGCCAGGTAGGTAAGGGTATGCATGCATACAGTACTGTACTCTGCTTAGGCTACTTGTTCACAATGAAACCACCACCAGCAAGAACACCCTGGCTGGCAACAGCGATGCCAGCCTGCCGGGCCCCCATGACGATTATAAAAACATTTTGACCCAGAGTACAGGAAGTACTGGAAGTACTGGCTAGGCAACAGCTAAGATTAGATACCAGATGAGGAGCTTTTGATTTGGCCAAGACTTTGAATGGTTTTGATTTTGTCTGCTGACATCATGCACAGTAATAACCTGATTATGAGATTGACTATATGGCAATAATCCGGGTTGTTTTGCTTGTAAATGCTATCTTTAGTGCATCAGCCTCAGGTGAAGTTATATGCCAAATAAGATATGCCAAAATAAGAGATTAAGAGATTCAGGTATGCGGTTAGGCATAAGCTTGGCTCAGGGAGGAGGACGCCCCTGCCATGCAGAGTCCAAGGCACTTTGGGATAATAACATCATATCCTGTGTTTGTAAAATTTAAGACCATAGCTGGATTTCAGAAATGAAAACGATGTTTTATTGTGGTATATATAGACTGTATGTGCACTGTATAGGCACTGTATAGTGCCTATAATACAAAGCCCTTTATAATGTGTGTTACAGTACATTCATACATACACCTGTGGACCACCACCCTCATCAACAGCAGTTATTCTGCGTTCTCACGGGCAGATCATGCAAAAGATGCAAAGCTACAGTGCATTTGTAGCTGTTGCAGCAGCTACAAGCGTCAGATTTGCTTCATAGCTTCACGTCACTGACTTCCATTGACAATGAATGGTAGACTGCGTCTTTGCGTCTGGCCATGTGAACGCAACATTAGAGGTTCAGTCTCTTGCTCAAGGACACTCACAACATGAAGCCAGGAAGAGCCGGGGATTGAACCGGGAACCATCCGTTTTCCAAGTCGCCACTCTCTACCTCCCCAGCCACTGACTGTCACCCCGGTACTGTGTATGAGTGTGAATGTAAACACATTCATTGTTTGTACTTTGTGGACGATGATGAAGCATCATTCATAATAGTGTTCATCATTGCCTGTGTACTGTGAACCATTGCAATTTTGGAAGGAATAATAATCTTACAGTTGAAAGTATCCTACAAGGATTGCTTGGGGAAAGCAATTATTGTTATTTTATTATGTTTTCTTATCAGGCAGTTGATTGATTTAGAGAGACACAGGTTTTGTGTTACAACATGCTTATTAACCACGCATGTTTTTTGAATAGGCAACATTTGGCAAAAATAGCCATTCTACAAGTTCAGCGTGGTGTTGCATGGACATTGGCTAATGTCCAAGACTGTTACTTTTCATCCGTATTAAATTCAAAAAGTAGCAGATCGACAAGCTCAAAATGCGTCCCTTCGCGCCACGTTTTCCAGCTTGTAGATCGTCTACTTTTGTGTGACGCTGTAGTATGATCAAGTAGGGGAATTAATTCACGAAAAAAAGTAAAAACACAAGTGTTAGAGGTATGGTGACAGACATGCACCCAAAAAGAACATTCAGTAGATTTTCTGTAGCCTGAGGTTTTCTGAATAATTAGCCTCAAAAAGTGTTCCACAGGCAAACTGATTTGCCTGTGGACCATGATGTCATCAGAATCAAGATCTGGATCTATCCATTTAAGAAAATGCATTTCAAACAATGAAATGTATTAACACATTGATTGCCAGGTATATAATCAATGTGTTAATAGTTTTCATTGTTTGAAAGGTGATAAAATATGGAGATAAGAGGTTTCTGCCCGACAGCAATGAAAAATATAAAACTGGAGATCCTTCTGTGGACTACTGGCAGACAGTGAGTACAAGAAATGTGGCGCTGATCAGTTCAGCGGTTTCTGGGATTACTATAACTCTGGTCACACAGACAGAGAGGGACACACAGACAGACAGACAGGAGCCATGCTGTCAGAATCTAGGCCTACTTCAGAAGGCCAATTATTTTGGTGGTCCTCTATTAAAAAATGGCTGCTATCTTGTATTTCGTAGCTGTCGGGCAGAAACCGTTTATCTCTAAATCAACTTTTCTGTGTTTTTTCGTAAAATAACTCCCTAGCACCTTAAGGTAGCAACAGAACAGTAACAGTTAAAACATACGTGTGCGTGCGTATACGTGTCTTGTGAAAACATACGTGTGCGTGCGTATACGTGTTTTGTCAACATACGTGTGCGTGCGTATATGTGTCTTGTGAGACTAATGGCTTATGGTGTGTCAAGGCGTATGCTGACAGTGTTTATAGGAACCTTTCTCTGTTTCCCACAGATTTTGCCTAATTTAATAAACAGGACTGTCACAATCTGGCCC
>NC_136806.1:18594926-18604926 GCF_951216825.1 Electrona antarctica
GAGCCAATAGCTTTGCTGTAAATGGTAAATGGTGCATTTATATAGCGCCTTTATCCAAGGCGCTTTACATATATTGTGCATTACATTCACCCATTCATGCACACATTCATACACCGATGGCGGCGGAAACCATGCAAGGCACCAACCAGCATATCAGGAGCAATTAGGGGTTCAGAGTCTTGCTCAAGGACACTTCGACACTAACTCTGGGGGAGGCTGGGTTCGAACTGGCAGCCTTGCAGTTACCATCCAGCCACTCTACCCCTGAGCCACCGCCGCCCCTGTCTGCTAGCTCAGGGGAGAAATTGAATTTCAACCTTCATGTCAAAATTTTGGTCAAACCAGACACATTGTCAAAATGTCTCAATAGAAGAGCAGGGAGACTAAATAAAACCACCCAATTTACATAAGTAATTACATACTATTACAGTTGTAAGAAATGATACCTGATACCATTTTCTTTTACAAAAGTAGCTGATCTACAAGCTTAATTAAAAAGATTGTGCATTACAATCACACATCGATGTCGGAGGAAACCATGCAATGCAACGCTCATAGGTTAATTTGTGCCAACGGCCAAATAATTGTCCTCCCCGCTGTTGAAGGGAAAAGGTCTCCTGTACGTACGGCCAGTATAGCGTGAACCTCAGACATGGCCTGGTCCAGAACAAACAGAAAGCATGGGATGTTTACCGTTAAGTGTTCAGTTGGGGCCACCGGTTGACCGCAGCCAGCCCCAGAACATCCCTGTGACCCCCTGCCCGCCGCTCTCCCCTCGGCCTCCTGCGCTCAGGAAGGAACGCTTCCTGTTTTTCTGTCCTGTCAGTTTGTGAGACAAAAGCCACAAGGCGGAACTGACACAAGAGTGTTCTAGTCCCTCATATCAGTGGTTTACAACCAGTGGTCGGGGGGAGACCACCAGTGGTCCTTCAGGGGATTCCTGGTGGTCCCCGGCTAAATGATGGAGAGTGGCTTGGTAACCAAATGGACCGGACCCTCATAGATCTTTAACTCTTGAGAGCGTAAAATGAAACCCAATGGACCCGTGTGAGTGTCCATTTGGTTTCATTTTACGCTCTCGAGAGTTAAATTATTGTTAAACAATTACAGAATGTAGAACTGTTATTTTGATCAATGGTTTGCCTGTTATCAGTCCTATATATATTACCACATTAATACAGCATGGAATTGTGGACAAAAATATCATTCAACGATAATAAAATATTCTTTAGTTTAGAGGCTAAATCTTAAATCTCAATCTCAAATGGTGGTCTGTGGCTCCAATGCCGAACAAATAATGGGCCTTCCTTGATATGACAAAGGTTGAGATCATCCACTGCTTATACTCCAGGCCCACACACTCAAACTAATGCAAGCACGCACAATAGTAAAACCTATTTAACTGGGTAAATCACTGTTATATAGGACTTAAATAAGTGGGACTATGTGATAAAAAACAGTTAATGTTTCTCAGCTCAGTAAACAAGTCCAGTGAATCACTGCGGAATCCAGGACACATCTAACATGACCTGTTACGTTTCATTTACCGTGTCGCTACTTGAGTGCTTCATTCATAGTGATCTGAAGGGAGCAGGCAGGATGGTGTTGATCACATAGTGATCTGAAGAGAGCAGGCAGGATGATGTTGATCATTCATAGTGATCTGAAGGGAGCAGGCAGGATGGTGTTGATCACATAGTGATCTGAAGAGAGCAGGCAGGATGATGTTGATCATTCATAGTGATCTGAAGGGAGCAGGCAGGATGATGTTGATCACATAGTGATCTGAAGGGAGCAGGCAGGATGATGTTGATCACATAGTGATCTGAAGGGAGCAGGCAGGAGGATGTTGATCACATAGTGATCTGAAGGGAGGCAGGATGATGTTGACGGGACTTGATCAGTGGTTCCCAACCCTTTCTGGACCAGGGCCCACCCGTCTGCCCACTTCAGTTAAGTGATCACATGGGTGGGGCTGCATGCCTTTTCAGAGCATGGTTGTTAATGATCCATCAGTCGATTGCGTTCTGGCTTGGATCAATGGAACTTAGCTGTACACACTACCTATCTAAGGTGGTCTTTAGACGAGAATGGTGTTCATATAAAACGGCAAAATAAAGTATCGTTTGCTGGGGTCCGTTTAGACGAGAAGGGTGTTTTCAGAAGGTGAAAACGCAACAAAGTGAAACCACCTCCCAGAGTGGAAATCTTTGAGAACGCCGTTTTACCCCTTTTCCGTGTAAACAGGCAAAACGGTGAATCCGCAAAAAAAAAACTGACATCATGGCTCACGTTGGCTCGCAGCGCATATATTATTACATGCAGAGCCATATAATTATGATATGATGGAGTTCCTGATTTTACGGGGGCCAGTTTCGAATTGCAGCCATCCGTAGGTGCCCTTTGAGAGCGGTTTTGAAGGAGTCAAGGGATTTGCATGTCTTAATGACTGTTGGTAGGGCGTTCCACATTTTGGTGGCATAGGAGCGAAAATAATTTAGTCCCTTGTTTGTGCCGAATCTGGGTTGAACATGGTTCGTTGTCAGCCTGTCTGTCACCCGATGCGTTATAGAAAGCAGACAGCGAGCGACGGCCACAACCACGTTGTGTTCTGATTTGTTATAGATTTATAATGTTCTATTATTTTCTATACTAACTATTCTCAAACACATTTCCCAATGGAAATGGAGAAATATACGGTATTGTTTACTGTCGTGTCTCTTTAGTTTCTAGAGAGACTAAATGGTCACAGATCAATATTATTAAAATTATTTTTTTTTAACATCCAATATATATCCAGCTATAATGTAACATTAATGTTGAATAGCAAAACCCCGATAGGGTTGCGTGAAGGGGGAGCTGGCTCTTCTTCTTGTAGTAACGTGGGTGACTGGTCTATTTGGCAGCCCGTTACCGCCACCTAGCGATATTATAGCGTTTTCATAAAGTGTGCGTTCGTGTAAAGGGTCAATAAAAAATGAGAACGCAACGGGACTTTGCCGTTTTATCTGGAGATGGTCGCCGTGTAAAAGGAGTCTAAGTTCCTATATCAGAAATAAAAAAGTTTAAGTTATTGAAGTACTTCTTATATGAATGCTATTCATATGAAATATATCTTAGCGTCTAGCCAATTGAGGGTATGCACGTGACATCATCATCATACCCGGAAAATATGCGAGAACGCCTACTGAGTGGCAAACCACTACTTTCTGGGCTTGACAGCCCATTCATCCAAATAGAAAAGTCCTATCTGATTGCATTAAACGATGTTAAACAACGTTAAACTCACTTTGCCACTCACTTTGCCACTCGATTTGCCACTCACTTTATAAACGTGCATTTACCCTCTATTATTTAGGGACCCACTTGTGACATCCTCACAGCCCACCAGTGGGCCCCGGCCCACAGGTTGGGAATCACCGATCTATGTACTGTATGTTACAACACAAAGTCCACACCTTTGTTTTTTCCATGGTGGGCATCCTCTGAAAGCAACGAGACAATGGCATGGACAGACAGAGGGAGGGACTTTACAGTGAAGATACAGACAATTAGACGTCTTGTAGCCCCAGAGAGAGTGAGAGTGAGAGAGAGAGAGAGAGAGAGAGAGAGAGAGAGAGAGAGATAGAGAGAGAGAAGGGGCCAGCCTTCCCTCACATCCCTCCATTGTCTTGCTTCCCTCGAGGCCACAGAACCATAACTTCCTCTCTCTCTCTCTCTCTCTCTCTCTGTCTCTCTCTCTCTCTCTCTCTCTCTCTCTCTCTCTAACTCTAACTCTCTCTCTCTGTGTGTTCAGGAGTCAGGACAAACTGTAGGTTAGTTGGCACAGAATGCATACTCTGTGCAGTATGGGATGCAAGTAGACGCGCACAATCATCATCAGGATTTTTTTTGCATAGAAATGTATATTTCGGGGGGCAGGCGCATGCCACATATAGGCTTTGGCCTGACAGCGCGTTGCGTGTTCGAGTCCCGTTCATGACGACCTTTGCTGCATGTCTCTCCCCTTCTCTCTCTCTCCCTCTTTCCAGTCATGCTTCACTTGTATATATCAAAAACTAAAATCTTAAAAAGAAGTGTAGGCCTATATTTGTATGTCTTTTAATGTTTTGATGAATTGAAAATGGAGGACCCTTACTGTGTGTAAACAAGTCTTGGTGATTGGCAAAACAGAAGGAGATCCAAGGCACTCTGTTACAGTCATGTATAAAAGGCCTTTATTTAAATGGCATCAGCATTCAGCTCGGCAAAGAGCATAATAAAAACCACCAACGTGTTTTGGCTGTCAAGCCTTTGTCAGGGTCCCATGGTGCCTAAGACTTAGTGCTTTTACTGATTTTATCCTCTTAGCAGATTTTGTATTGACCTGTACTTTCTTTGAACTGTACCCATTCTACAAACTGTTAATACAAATGTCTGTCAATCAATCAATCAATCAATCAATCAATCAATCAATCAATCAATCAATCATTATCTGCTATTCTGCTTCGTGACAGCTGACAGTGACTTACACTTGATGGCTTCATCTGTTAGATTCATGATCCATTTCCCTCTTCAATTCACACACAACGAAACGCCTGGCTGGCTCTGCGAGGCCATACTGAGGCTAAACCAGGGTGAGGGGAATGTGCTACTTTGACCACTAGATGGCGATCCTCTCACGGTATTGTTGGTTGAGACCACAAGCGGCGCACTGGATCATTTTAAGTAGCCTCTCTGGAGATAATATAATACCTATAACTCTATGGATAATACACTGAGGTAAAGCGTTTGGCGACCTCATACTCTCATAGTCATATCCCATGGTTTGAATAATGGTTAGGCATCAATTTAATTTGATCGACACATTCTTGAAACGTGGCCTTGGATTCTACTAGTAGTAATTTAATTGATATGAAGTATCAGCTCAACGAAAAGGCTTGGGTATAATAATTGCCTGAGATGTTTGTCAACAGTTCGACCGCGGCATGTCTTGTCTCTGTAGAACTAGTTAGCCTACAGCAAAGTGTGCAGTCAATAATCCAATTAGTTAATTTGTTTACGGCTGGTTTCCAGGAGGGGGCGGTGTCCTAACAGTTTTAGCACCGTGGATGGATCAGAACTGATGGAAACCAGTGCGCCCCGACAGACGACACGCACGCCACACACGCACACACGCGCGCCGTTCGCTCCGTACGTTTTCCCGTGCGTGCACTCGAAACACACGCGCGCCCTGTGATGGGTGACGTCGCTTAACCCGGGTTGGAGAGAGAGAGAGAGAGAGAGAGCGAGCGAGCGCACGCAGACAGTAGGGGATATTCTAACAACACAAACACACACACGCACACGCGCGCGCACTATAGCTATAGGAATCAGACCGGAGCTTGCTTTGCTGCTGCTGACTGACACGAAGGTGGAATGCGACTGAGCAACATTGTATTGTCATCTCATCACCAGTTCAGTGTATAGGCTATACTGGCGTCAGTTTCTTTTCTTCCTCTCGCACACGCACGCACGCACACGCACGGGACAGCCAACAACAGACGCCCATACAGAGAGAGATCCATGCATGAGCCACGGGGATCCGTGCAACCTCTTCGTCTCTTTATTCCCTTCTATTGAGTGAATTTCTGTGTGGCTCTGCCTGCCCACCATCCACCTGACTGGAAGGAGAGAAAGCAGCCCTGTGTCTGTCGAGATGCACTGACTGATCGGCCAAGCATCATCCACACAGTTACTGTTGGACAATTATAGCTGTAATTTATGTGTATTGTATTTGATTATCGCGCGGACAGCCAGCAAGAAGAAAGAAACAAAGTGAACACACGTCTCCCTTCGAGCTTTTATGGGATTTATTTCCAAGGAAGCGGCTTTGTTTTGGATAACAAGTGAAGGACCGCCCGGCCGGCATCATTCATCATGAGTTCCAGTGGTAAGTCCGTTGGTTTCTTTGCGCGCTCCGCTTCTTAATTATTGGAGCTCACTGGGGACAATGCCCACGGGGACACATGGGGACAATAAAACTGTCGCACGCTAAAAAAAAAAGAAGAAGAAAGCCTCATATTATAATACATGCAAATCCAAATTGGCAAATGTTTTGCTGTGTAGCTCAAGCAGTTACACTGCCTAATCCTCATGTGTTGGCTCCGACTCCGAGAGTGTAGCCTACAAATAATGGACCATATTTTGTATACTCTCACAACTAAATTGAGGGATGGCTCTGTGGCTACCTTCCTTTGACAAAATCAAAAATATTTCTTGAATTGAGTAATGATGCCCTTTAAATTGCACACCGATCAGGTTCAAGTCTGATCCTTTAAAGCAGTGGTTCTCAAGTGGTCCGGCCGGGGACCACCAGTGGTCCTTGAGGGAGGGGGTCCCTGCAGCTAGATGGAGATGGGGAGTTAGTAACCACATGGACCCTTATAGATCTTTAACTCTTGAGAGTGCAAAATGAAACTGGTTTCATGTTATGCTCTCAAGAGTTAAATTGTTGTAAAACAACTGTATTAGGCCTACTTTATTTACAAGAAGTCTACATAATTAGAAAAATATTTGTTATTTTGATCAACATTTCATGCCTGTTATCTCTCCTAATGCTGACAACATCAATACAGCATTGTGGACAAAATCTTATCCAACGAGAACAAAGTTTTAGGTCTGAGAGGCTAAAAGTCATCAAATGGTGGTCCGTGCATGGCTCAAATGGTGGTCCGTGCATGGCTCAAATGGTGGTCCGTGCATGGCTCAAATGGTGGTCCGTGCATGGCTGAAATGGTGGTCCGTGCATGGCTCAAATGGTGGTCCGTGCATGGCTCAAATGGTGGTCCGTGCATGGCTCAAATGCAGAATAAATAATGGACCTTGATGAAATGAAAAGGGTTGAAAACCACTGCTTTGAAGAACACCTGCTGACAACAAAAGTGGTGAGTTCACAGGTGTGCGGATGAGATGGGGGTTTTACAGGGACACACTGTGTGTGTGTGTGTGTGTGTGTGTCACAGCTTGTTTGTGTGTGTCACTGTGTCCGTGTGTCCGTGTGAGCATGCACGCTGCTTGCGCGTGTGTGTGCGTGGAGGTCAGGTCACAGTAGTATATGCTAAATGTTTTTGGAGGAGCATTTTCGGGAGGGATTCATCCCACAGCCGTGTGTGTGTGTGTGTGTGTGTGTGTGTGTGTGTGTGTGTGTGTGTGTGTGTGTGTGTGTGTGTGTGTGTGTGTGTGTGTGCGTCGGCTGCGTTTTTGACTGTTTACTACCCTTGCACCTTCCCATTCCGTCTCTCGTAACTGGTGGTCTCCTCTTCCTCACCGCCACCATATAGCCATGACCTCCAAAAGGAAGACCACCCACCCAAGCCTCCTCCTTCAGCTGCTCTCTTAATAAAAGCCCACCTGGTGCACAACATCCCCCAGGCTTACCTACTGGTGTCTGCAGCCATGTCCCAGATCCCAGATCAGCTGCTAGTCTGTGTAGCGCTAAAGCCCCAGAGGCGGACAGGATTCTAACACTGACCCCACATCAGCTGACTATGACCCTGATCCGCTGTCAGCTGAGTCAGGGCTTTCCCAGCCTATGGGGCAGGTCAGCTGTGTGTGTGTGTGTGTGTGTGTGTGTGTGTGTGTGTGTGTGTGTGTGTGTGTGTGTGTGTGTGTGTGTGTGTGTGTGTGTGTGTGTGTGTGTGTGTGTGTGTGTGTGTGTGTGTGTGTGTGTGTGTGTGTGTGTGTGTGTGTGTGTGTGTGTGTGTGTGTGTGTGTGTGTGTGTGTGATGTACATATGTGTACTGTCTGAGTTAGTGTTTGTGCAGTAATCATACTAATAAAGAATAAATTATACATCAGACTTATGGCACTTTTGTCTTAGTAGTTTTTCTTAGTAGTTTTTTTTTTGTTTTTTAGTTAGAGATTTTCGATACAAATCAAAATAAACCACTTTATTAGAAGGGAGACTGAGGGAGACTTTGAACACGGCAAGGGTGGGGGCGACTTTGATGTGAGGAGGGAGTGAGATCCAGACAAACCCTCTGTGTGTTGTCTTGTTTTGGGGATGTCCAAGAGGTTGTTATCACCCGGCCTGAGGGGGCGGGAGGGGCCGAGGGGGGCGTGGTGTTGGAGGAGGTCAATGAGGTAGCGGGGGAGCCTGGTTTTTGAGGGCCTTTGCGTGGTGATCAGTATGTTGAAATCTATTCTGTGTTGTACTGGGAGCCAGTGAAGGTTGTGAGTGGAGGACTGGGGTGTGATGTAGTGGTCTCTGGATCTTGTTCTGGTGAGGAGGTGGGCAGCAGTGTTTTGCGCATATTGACTTAAGCAATTGATGCAATGGGCTCTATGGACACACAGTATTTTAGAAAGAACTCCCTACTTCCTTCACAGGTGTTACCGATGATACTAATGAAGGCTCTGTTCCATCTGGTCTAGTCTCTCGAGACAGACTGTTCAAATTCAAGGAAAAGAGGGTTCTCAGATAGATTCTGGTCAAACGGAGTCAGGCTGCTGCTATGGCTCATTAGAAACACTCTGCCGACTGCTACCCCAGTGTCCTTGAGTGGGTTCCAAATGGCCCCGTACGGGTCTGTAACTCTGAGAGTGTACAAATGGAACCAAATGGTCCAATTTGTTACACTCTCAGAGTTATGGGGGGTCCTTGAAATTACAAAGTTTGAAAACCACTCTACACTAAATGGAACAGAGCCTTAATTAGTATCCTCGGTAACATCGGTAACACCTGTGAAGGAAGTAGGGAAGCAGCCCAGAAGTATAGGAAGAGTTATTCTGTGTGCATACTAGAGCCCAGTATTTGTCCAATCATATAGTAGTAGCAGCTGTGGTTGACAGGTGGAACCATTTAGAGCCCGACTGATGCTACATTTTGGAGGTACCTACTCTAGATCATCAACGTTTTCACCCATATTTGGTAAAACAAAGACATGAGAGGTTTCTGCCCGACGTAGCGCTGCACAATTAATCGAAAAAAGGTCGAGCTCTAGATACCTATGCCATGTCATTTCTAAATGTGTCGAGTCGTGCAGCACTAGTTGGCTGTCCAATTCATTTTAGTTACTCTTATGTTTTTTCTACAAGAGAGATACAGTACTTTAAGAGAGGTTTAAAGCCCAAACCACACCAAAGGTCGGGACGGGACAAAACGGTTTTTAAGGTCAACCACACCAATGCAACTCCTTGCAATTCAATGAGTTGCATTGTTGTGGTTTACCTTAAAAAACGTTTTGAACCCGACCCGTCCCTTTGGTGTGGTTTGGGCTTAAGCACTTTGATGTGGTCTGTTTAAAGTAGTTGGCTCCAGGTGCTACATTTTGTATGTAGTAATGTTCAGCAACTACAGACAAAAGACAATAAATATTTTCATGGGGGGAAAAAAACAGAATTGCGTGACAATCGTGATCTCAATATTCTTGTGGAGGAAAATCGAGATTGACATTTGAGCAACACACTAGCAACGATATGATATATTGGTCTGGCTCTTTGGACTCTGTACAGCCAGCAATGAAGGAACTCCTTTGCATATGTCAGCTGTTCCACACACTGTGGACACGCACACACTTTCATGTTGCAATAAAGATGTCATCTTGTATCAAATAATAAAACCCGTCATGCATACTCTGACCAAGGAAGGTTCTTATATGGAACTATTTTTGCGACAGGGATAACTTCTTGTTTTGACATCCACTGCCTGTCTGTCTGTGTGCGGGCAAGTTGCTGTGTACAAGGTAATTTTCGAACCGACACACACACACACACACACACACACACACACACACACACACACACACACACACACACACACACACATATACTGTACCAGCCGCCCCAACCTCCATCCTTCATGTCTATGAGTGTTTCATGGAGTCATTCATAATGGAGCTTGTCATTGCACGCTGTTAGCTTATTAATTCATTGCTCTTCGCAATTGCTGTGTGCGTGAGTGTTGCCTCTGTGGCGCTTGTGTGTGTGTGTGTGTGTGTGTATGCGTGTGCGCGTGCACGTGTGCGTGCGTGCGTGTGTG
>NC_136806.1:18607426-18637426 GCF_951216825.1 Electrona antarctica
ACCGTGCTGTTGGTTGCTGCTTACTCCCATTTGGCACTTTGCACATATATCACTTTGCAATTCAGGAGTCCCGAGTTGGTGTTGGCTAGACCAGTGGTTCCCAAACTGACACTAATTAGCCCGCGACCCCCATTGGAAGAGATATGCCAGGGACCCCCATACGAGAAGATGTTTTTACGGCTCTAGCAGAGAATCTCAACCTGTTTAATTTCAAGGACCCCCAGTTTGACATGCATTATACGGACCCCCATTTAATGGCATTTTTCTCTCTGGGACCCCCAATTTATATTGTAAAATCAATGTTAATTTAACATTTAACATTTAATTTGGTTCCATTTGTACATTAATACTGCAGTGTCACACAAAAGTACCTTATATACTGTATATATATATATAACAGGAGATACATGCTCGTTTTGAGCTTGCATATCTGCCAATTTTTTACATATGCGGTTTCCACCTGACAGCAACGATATTCAATATGTCAACAAATTGATAAATAAGGCAATTTGTGTGTGTGTGTGTGTGTGTGTGTGTGTGTGTGTGTGTGTGTGTGTGTGTGTGTGTGTGTGTGTGTGTGTGTGTGTGTGTACTGTGTGCGTGCGTGCGTGCGTGCGTGCGTGCGTGCGTGCGTGCGTGCGTGCGTGCGTGCGTGCGTGCGTGTGTGCGTGCGTGCGTGCGTGCGTGCGTGAGTGCGTGCGTGTGTGTGTTCCAAAAGAGTGATAAAACATGTGGATCAATACACTGATCATTGAGCTCAGGGACTCCAGCGGAACTGCAGGTCAATACATCACCCACTCCTCTGACACTGCATTACTCACTGTCTGTCTGTCTGTCTGTCTGTCTGTCTGTCTGTCTGTCTGTCTGTCTGTCTGTCTGTCTGTCTGTCTGTCTGTCTGTCTGTCTGTCTCAACTGTCTGTCTCACAAACTCACACACTGCAGCGGTACACACACACACACACACACACACACACACACACACACACACACACACACACACACACACACACACACACACACACACACACACACACACACCGTCTCCCCTATGTGGGTGGGTGTACTGTAGTCAGTTTGTGAGTGTCCATCATTTTGAACCATTGACATGTATTGCATTGAGTCAGCACACTGTGTCTGGTGTCAGCTCTGACCATGAAGACGAAGGATTTGACTCAGCAGGAGAGACGACCAGAGAGAGCAGCCGGTTAACGGCAGACAGTAGTGTTGTGTTCCATCATATCAGATATGATTCCCTCTCTGCTGCCTCATCTGACCGGAGCTCCAACCCGGAGCCAAACACCATTCATCTTAGACAGACACACTGTCTTAGTTCAGCAGCATCGACACTATTTTTATGTCCACGTCATGTGCACAAATGGCCCTATCTTTGGCGCCTTACCACTTTTCCCCTAAACTTCTTCTTTTTTTTTTTTCTTTTTAATTCTTTTTTTTTGTGGTTTTCGCCTTTTTTATTTTTATTTTTTTATGGAGGGACAGACAGTAGGCTGACAGGAAAGGGGGAGAGAGATGGGGGGGGGTGACATGCAGTAAAGGCCGTCGGGATCAGGATTCGAACCCGCAGCACACTGCCAGGCTGGATTACCAGCCAAGGTGCCTGGACCGCTGAGCCACGGCCCAGGCCTCCCCTAAACTTCTTTGCCATATTATTTTACTTATTATTTTAAACTTGCCGATCTACATCGACACGTCGTGAGCTTGTAGATCGGCTATTTGAACATTTTTTTAATGTTTTTCAAAATAGTAAAAAATGGCAACTAAATTTAGGGATTAGGGGTTAGGGGTGGTGCAAGATTATGGCTAAAGTGCCCAACCCTCATGGGTTTACAATACACCAAAAACGTTTACTGGTTCCAACTGATGCGGGGCAGTTAAGGTGTTAACGGGTGGGGCTATTCCAG
This sequence comes from Electrona antarctica, assembly GCF_951216825.1. NCBI lineage: Eukaryota > Metazoa > Chordata > Actinopteri > Myctophiformes > Myctophidae > Electrona > Electrona antarctica. The sequence continues at coordinate 18,609,347 of NC_136806.1, forward strand.
ATACAATCATTTAATTCCCTTTGTCGCTCAAATACAGACAGAAGTGGATTTCTCAGTGGTGCATGAGTTGCATTTTCAACATTTTCAGTTTTGGATGATTTGACGGTGTGAGAAATACGATGTGTGGCATGAGTGCGTGTGAAGAGGGTCAATTGCGTGTGTCTCACGCTCATTGCGTAAGATTTTGGCAGCTCTGACTAAAATCCAACCATCAAATAAAGATGAGTTTTAAGACAGGATTTCAAAAAGTGCAGGCGCCAGCCTAACATGTAGCGACAACTCATCCTGGAGTTTGGGGGCTACCAAATGCAATCTCACCTGTGTTTCATATCGGCTCCAAAAAAGGTTCCCTTCCAGAAATATAATTCAACCTTTTAATGATCATCCAGAAATCAGAATGGTGTACATTAGACCAAAGAGTGCATACCTTACGTCCTCGAAGTAGACAGGACAATACAACTATAAAACTAAATCTCTCTGTCAATTTCACCTAGCCACACAACAACGTCTGCATGTCCGCCTCTGGAGTGGCATTAAACCTGCCAGTCTCCAGGTCTAATGGCAACGTTCATAAACGTAACTGTGAGCATAGTAATCTATCTCTTTTGTTAACCTCTTGAAACCACTTTACTTTGTTGAGCATAGTCACCCAGGGCTCTACACTTGGCCCTCTCATCTACACCAAGTCTTTATGCCAAAACAAAAGCTGATCTACAAGCTCACAACGTGTCACGTTGCATTGCTTTGTGAGCTTGCAGATTTCCTATTTTAACGGAAAGTGCATCCCAGAATAGTGTTCCTGTGGTTTTATTGTAATTTTGTCCATACCTTATTTTGCTGTCTGAAGGATAGTACATGACTTTATTAATCGCCCCAGAGGAGATAATACAGGTTGTTACAGGGTGTTATTATGTCAAGAAGACCATTTTTCTCTCTAGCCTGGGGAACACTTTGCTCCTAATCCGCTGAATTATATCCTCAAAATTACCTATTCAGCTAAATGAATGAGAAATGATTCAAATTCAACTCAATATCCCATGGGGATGACCGTGCAAAATGTCTCATTTAAATATCTTGAAAGTGAGTTTCTGATCGGACACAGGTGTATTCTGAAGCCGACGCATTTGACATTTATGTTACAATGTTCAGTTCACAATAGTATGTGTTCACGGAAACGCCAGACACCAGTTAAGCGTGATGTGACACATGGGGGCACACCCGTGCATTATAGAGTTGTGTAAGTAAGGGAATCCAAAATGACCTAATATATTGGTTCACTTTGTTCAGTAGCGATCCCAATCCTCTTCCGGCTGACTGAGCTATGACACTGACATTGACCTATCACTATAGTCTCCATTTTCAGCAGCACCATTTCACAACGAAGTTCAGCATAAAATGCCAATGTTATTCATGATCAACAAGTAAAATAGTAAAGGCATTTTATCAGGTATTTGACCAATCTGGGAACTAAATATCGGTTATCGGTTTCCTGCGGGAGTTGAATTTCTAACTTTGAATACATGTTATTAGACACCTTTATGAACACACTGGTAAAGAAATGTCTTGGTAACGATTTAGTTCCCAGATTTGCATAGGTTACTAAAACTGCATGTCATCCCCTTATAGCCTAATGATATGTCCTTCGATCTGATCTTAAGCCTTTACTACTTTGTCGTATTGTATTTCAGACGTTCCGATCAATTCAAATACTTTTATACTGTAATTGTAGTATACATTTGAAGATAACATGTACTGTCTGTGTATTGCATTGTATTCATGGATGGACCAGTTCATACCTAAGTAAATATACCCTCCCCCCTTATGCAGTGAATTGCAGCCTCTGCGATTTGTAAATTGTAGTAGTTCCTATTGTGATTGTGGTTATTTTTCAGTTAATGTTCAGCCCTATACCTGGATATCAGTTCATTGGACATTTATTAAAAAGGTTTCATAATGGACAACAACAAAGGGAGGCAGGAAAGATTCCATACAGATGCGAGACAAACACAGATGAATATCATGCACCATTGAGGAGATTGCAGTGGATCAAAATGTGTGCACACAGTTCTCTCCTACCATATCCTGTACACTGGCAGAGGTAAACGAGCACTTTTCACACACACATTCATACACCGATGGTGTAGGAAACCATGCAAGGCACCATCGGGAGCAATTAGGGGTTCAGTGTCTTGCTCTGGGGGAGCCCGGGATCGAACTGGGAACCTGGCGGTTCCCATCCGGCTGTTCTACCGGCCACTGTGTAGGCTCAGGGTTTACTGTGTACAATAAAGGGCAAAGCAGACTATAGCTTTACACCATGAATGAAGTGCCAGTTCTTGAAGAGGAAGATAAAAGACGTCACCTGTAAGAACCACAACCTCCTTCAATTACAACTGAAGGACTCCAACTTCCAGGCTTTCAGCTCAAACGCATGCTGACACACACTGTGTGTGTGTGTGTGTGTGTGTGTGTGTGTGTGTGTGTGTGTGTGTGTGTGTGTGTGTGTGTGTGTGTGTGTGTGTGTGTGTGTGCCATGATGACCTTGGTGTCTGCTGAGATTGAGTGATCCTTCAGGCCGTGCTGTGACCTCTCTCTCTCCCTTCCAGTAGCATGACAGTATGTCAGTGATGTCACCGGACACTCCATCACCCCTCTGATAAATGATCCTTTCCAAGGCCTTGACATGGAGAGAGAGACAGAGAGAGAGAGAGAGAGAGAGAGAGAGAGGCAAACGGGAAAAGAGAGGCGTATCTGATCAATGCATGCATTATATCGGTGGTTTTCAACCAGTGGTCCCTGAGGGGGTTCCAGGTGGTCGCCAGCTAATGATGGAGAGTTGGTAACCAAGTAGACATTTTTGAGGGGCGCTAGGCCGCTAGCCCCTCCTATATTCAGCTATAGTGTAGATTTTCATTTTACACAAACATTAAATTCCATCATCCCATCGTCATATGTGGACGAGCAAGTCGGCTATTTTTGGCCTACACAAATATGAAATTCTCATTGACAATGAATGGAGAATTTACGTCATATGTAGACGAGCAAATCGGCTATCTTTGTCCTACACAATAAATTGTCATTGACAATGAATGGATGATGTACGATGATGAGCGCCCCTCACTTCACACGGGTGTGACTTTTGAATTAACATTTGAAGTTTTTCAGAAAACTTAGTTTAGTATTTAGAAGGTATGTTTTTAGAATCGTCCACATGCAGAGTCCTAAATGAGTTAAGACACATGGTGGCCGTTTAAGACTCACCAGTAGCTGCCGTGTGAGGTTAGTTAGGTTAGGGTTTGGGGTAGGGTGTCGGACTATTGCGTGTCGGACTGTTCGGACCAAAGATATGCATGCATGCGCCCAAAATAGGGACGCCAGGTTGAAAGTGGTTAAATCCGTCTGTGGGGTTTCTTGAAAAGTATCATTTTTGAACTTACAAGTTTTCTGCCTGACACCGACGACAATATCAAAATACTTATATCTGTAATTGTTTACATACAAGCGTTTGACAAAAATGTACAATGAACCCCAGTCATATCCAGTAGTTGATCATGAGCAATGTGCTGCTGCACATTGTAGTTCTTCTGCCTGCACCTCACCTTTTGATTGATTGATTGATTGATTCATTGATTTAGAATGGGTAGAGTTCAAACGAGAGTACAGGTCAATACAAAAGCTGCTACAAGGATAAGACCAGAAAAAGCACTAAGACTTGTTTACATCAGGGTCCTCCATTTTCAATTCATCAGAACATTTAAAGAAAGAAAGGGGCATGGTGGCACAGTCGGTAGTGCTGTCGCCTCACAGCTAGAAGGTCCTGCGTTCGAGTCCCGCTGGGGACGCTGTGGGCGCTGGGGGCGTGTTCCCTCCTCCGCGTCATCAGTGCCCATACCCGAGGTGGGGTTGGCGAAAGGGCCTTTCTGTGTGGAGTTTGCATGTTCTCCCCGTGTCCCCTAGGGTAGGTACCCTCACAAAAACATGCAGTAATCCTGGTCTTTAAAACTACCTCCCCCTGGCCAGCCGGGGCGCCTGATGTTTAGGCCGATACAGCCTGATGTTTAGGCCTGATGTTTAGGCCGCCCCAAATGATTTTAACCCCTTTTACTTTTATATGCGTGATCCTCTGTTATTCTGTCCAATCAACACATTTCATCACCAAGAGGGTTCGTTGGCGCCTCACAGTTTTGGCATGCAAACAAAAACTGTGTGAACAACATGCTAAATGTTTTGCTGCAGCAACATTCGTTTGATGTTTGCCAATTTAGGCGTCTGCAATTCGTTGGCAAATGTTTGCTGTGTAGAGCCTGAACGATGGCAGATGTTTGTGTACGATGCCGATTTTGTCGAGTACTAGACCACAAATTACCAATGTTTGACAGTTACAGTATTTTGTAAAAAAAAAAAAAACGAATCAATTTTAACAATTTTGATTTGATTGTTTTTCAGAAATAGTCAATTTGAAAATTGCTGATCTACATACTTGTAGAATAGATAATGCTATTTTTGAAAACCTTTGAAAGTACAGTCTCATATTATGACACGCACAAAAAAACAATGGCAGGTTGAAAGGGGGTTGGAAATCAGGACACATCGGTACCATAAATGCCAATACCGAAGTCATCCAAAAAGTGAAATAATGGCTGAGACAGTATGGGCTCCATTTTCGTCACCACTCAACCCAGTATCCCTAAACTTCTTTGCCTTTTTTACTATTTTGCAAAAAAAAAATTAATAGTTACAATGGCCAGTCTACAAGCTCGTGTCAATGTAGATTGGCTAGTTGAACTATTCAAAAATGTTTTTCAAAATAGTAAAAAAAAAAAAAGGCAAAGAGGTTTAGGGATAAGGGGTTTAGCGGTGACAAAAATGGAGCCCTATATCTATCAGCCGTACCAATAAATGGCTCTGGCTCTATCCCTGTCGCTGCCATCCTCCACTTCTCTTCAGCTGAGCTGGCCACTCTGGGGAGGTGGAGAAAACCACATGCCTTTCATGTACAGTCGCCACTTCTTTTCAGCTGACAACAGAGGTTTTTAGTACATATGTGCTATATTTTGCACCACTCCTTACCCCTTATCCCTAAACTTCTTATTATTTTTTTTACTATTTTGATAATACATTTTAAAATAGTTCAAATAGCTGCTCTACAAGCTCACAACGTGTCGATGTAGATCGGCTAGTTGAACTATTTTAAAATGTTTTTCAAGATAGTAAAATATGGCAAGGAAGTTTAGGGATAAAAGGTAAGGCGCGCTCAAGATAGGGCCATATCTCCCTATAGTTCCTTTCTCGGCCGAACCGGCCTGGACTTGCTATTTCAGTGCCAGGGACGCCAGTCCCCTGTCGGCCTCTCACCCACGAACGCTGCCAGTTGTGTTCATCCAACGGAGTGGCCGGCCAAGCCGGAGGCACCGCAGCTGCATGGGATTGAAGGAAGCCGGTCTGGTGGGCTAGTACTGCCACCTGGACGCCCTACAGGCAGTGTCTATATTCAGAGAAAACCCTTCTGTTCTAGGCCTGTCACAATTATTACATAATTGCCTACTCACAATTATTTGAGATAATCACTTATTTATGCTCTCAGAACACTGCATGTTGAACGACAATTCCCATTACCCTAAAGTTAAAACATTGGCTGCCGGGGGTACACGCAGTCTAATGTTCCCTAAACACCTAAGTTTGTTTGTTTGTTTATTTTGTTATTTTTTTTTTTTTAAATAATCCAAAATCGCGATTATAGCAGATCCTCACGCTCAAAATGTGTTGCATTGTGGGGTTTGGCTATTTTGTGGCTATTAGTCTAACAACAAAGTATATAGGGCTTAAGAGGTTAATGGTCTGACACACCATCTTAACTGCTTTACTACTTCTAACCAGCGGTTGATTTCACAATAATCCAGGCAGTGACAGTCTGAGCGACTCTGGTGTTTTAGTGTTGCATTTATGGATCCATCTCTCTCTCGTTGTCCTGGCCTGTTCCTCTCTCCCATCTATCACTCCTGTTTATCTGTCTTAGAGAGAGAGAGGGGGTTGTGTCACGTCCTACAGTATGTGTCTGGCCTCCAGTGCACTCTGAGGTTGAGGCCATGCAGGAAACAGAAGCAGTCCCTCAGTCAGTCTCATATAGAGCAGGCAGGGCTTCACAAACAGCTCAAAACCCCAAAGATACATTCGGTGTCTCCCGAATTACATTCACTATTACACTATTAATAATCACTTAAGCCCTATTGCAGGAATACTTCAAAAAATTTCACTATTTTGTCAAGTTTTGTTTCATTTGTGTATTTTGTGTGTTTTTTAGTTTTTAGTTTTTTTTTTACATATTATATTTTTATTTCTGATATTTACTCGCGACCCACTGTCTGGGAAACACCACCGTGAGCCGGACCAGTCTGACCCCAGGCCTGTTCTGCCGGAGGCTTGCATTGAGTCCTCCTCCTAGGGGGCTTCCAGAGCTGATCTGGAGTCAGCATGTAACACCTGTAGACTAGTATAGTATACATTGGAATGGTGTGTGTGTGTGTGTGTGTGTGTGTGTGTGTGTGTGTGTGTGTGTGTGTGTGTGTGTGTGTGTGTGTGTGTGTGTGTGTGTGTGTGTGTGTGTGTGTGTGTGTGTGTGTGTGTGTGTGTGTGTGTGTGTGTGAGGGAGAAAGAAAGAAATTGTGAGCGTGCATGTAGCGGTTAACAGTTAAGTACAGTACAGTTAAAGTACTGGTAAATGGAAATACTCAAGTAAAGTGCAAATACCTCAAAATTATAGTTAAGTAAATGTACTTTCCACCATGCTGGCTGTTAGGAGGATGTATTCCGGGTTCAGACAGGGGCAGCTTGGCTGGCTGCATGCCTCCCATATATACAGTATATGAACACACTGGAGGAGGTGTTGCGTAATATTCCTCACTGCTCTGTGACACCTAAACACAGACGCACTATCAACAAGTGGAGTGTATGACTGTGCATTTCATCAGCTGAAGGAAAACACATGAAAATAGAAAGTATTGTCTTGCATTCTGTTTGTCTGTCTGTGTGTTTGGTTGGGGGCTTTACCACCCTTAAGGCCTTTTCAGACGGGCAGCAACTGAGTCGCCCAGTAATTCATATTCAATGAGAGGCGTGCATGTATTTTGGACGGGCGGAGAAGTTGAGGGGCGACAACGCAAGCGTTTTTTTTCCGCGGGCGCGGTCCCGTGAAATTGTCGCGTGCATGCTTGTTTCATGCACACACCCGTGGCTGACTAGACCTCGATTGTGTTGAGCCATTTTTTATTCACACTACGCGTCCCGCGCCCCTCATGAGCAGACCTGGAGCAGACCTGTCGCTGATCCAGACCCTCATGAGCAGACCTGGAGCAGACCTGTCGCTGATCCAGACCCTCATGAGCAGACCTGGAGCAGACCTGTCACTGATCCAGACCCTCATGAGCAGACCTGTCACTGATCCAGACCCTCATGAGCAGACCTGGAGCAGACCTGTCGCTGATCCAGACCCTCATGAGCAGACCTGTCACTGATCCAGACCCTCATGAGCAGACCTGGAGCAGACCTGTCGCTGATCCAGACCCTCATGAGCAGACCTGTCACTGATCCAGACCCTCATGAGCAGACCTGGAGCAGACCTGTCGCTGATCCAGACCCTCATGAGCAGACCTGGAGCAGACCTGTCACTGATCCAGACCCTCATGAGCAGACCTGGAGCAGACCTGTTGCTGATCCAGACCCTCATGAGCAGACCTGTCGCTGATCCAGACCCTCATGAGCAGACCTGGAGCAGACCTGTCGCTGATCCAGACCCTCATGAGCAGACCTGGAGCAGACCGGTCGCTGATCCAGACCCTCATGAGCAGACCTGGAGCAAACCTGTTGCTGATCCAGGCGACAACGCCTGCGTCACCAGCTCCCTTTAGTTGACCAGGGCTCTATGCTTGGTCGACTCCTTTTTTCCTTATTTTCGCTGAATGTTTGTGTCGCCCAAGGGATGTCACACTACAAGGGTTATTAATGTTGTTATTAATGGAAGCACTGGCGTGCACTGGGCCGTGGCCCAGTCAGTTTAGAGCTGGCCTGGCCCAGTGTAGCTTCGAAAATAGGGGGGGCGAAAAAACAAGAAAAACAACTTTGGCAGCCCTTCACCTCCGTGCATGCACATTTCTGCTAGTAGCAAACCACAGCATGCAAGCCGCCTTTGATTTAAATGGTCTCCATTAGCAATTCGGCAAAACAGTTCTCACCTATCGGCCGGAGTTGTCCCGTTTTATTGATCAAACTGTTTTTAATGCACTGGAAAAAACGCAATAATCACAATGTGGGTTCCATTGAAACATGACACACCGACAGAAGGCAAGTTTGGAGTGTAGTTAGTACAAGAGCTTGTAGTATGCCTCCCCACAAACAATGTTTTTCACGCAGTGAAAGCATGTATTCATTTGTGTCATCTGTTTTTATCGTGCAAATAAAACGTGACTCTCTGTGCAAGGTCCTTATAGTGGCATGGTTCTTGTTCCGAACCTTTTCTTTAATTTTTTTTAATAAAATCCACGATTTTGTAACCCATTTTTTCACCTGTTGCCAATTTCCTAAACTGTAATCCTGGGCGCTACTCTCCCTCTGCCAAATTGGGCAGAGCCCCAAACTGAGCTCATGCTCCCTTCAATGCATGAAGATTGAGCAGGCTGCTTCTTATCACCTGACAGGGCAGAGTTTCCCCTGTAGGACGTAGCGCTGGAAGGAACACGTTATTCCAACCAGTTACTTTCCCCTCCATCAGGAGCCCTGGCTGACCAGGGGGGGGGGGCAGTATATAGACCAGGATTACTGCATGCTTTTTTGTGAGGGTATACCTACCCTATAGGGGACATGGGGAGAACATACAACACTCCACACCACCCCCGCGCCCACATGCCCAAATAGGGACGCCATGTTCAAAGTGGTTAAGACTTAGACACCGACTAGAACAATACACAAAAACACACCTGCATGCGTAGAGCTCCCATTGATCTATCCGAAAGACTGGCTGTGAAATTGTGTCTGGCTGCAAGCTCACCAGCTGGACTGGTGCCGTGGCAGGATTTAGACAATAAACAAGCTGTAAAGATCACAGGTTCAATCTCCGTCATGGGCCAGACGTCCTGTCAATGTGTCTAGTCTGTCTGTAGTCTGTAAACAGTGAAATGAGAGGTGCACAAAACCGGAACACTTCACACTTCCTCTCTGCCTGACTAAATTCTGCCTGCAACAACCCTGCATGGATGCAGCCCTGTTTGGCAACTTGTTCAGTTCTTTCTTCCATTCACACCTCAAGCTATCTCCTCTAATTACCTGGATTGGTGTCCCCTGGCTGTCACCTGACTTCAAGCCAAGCCCAGGTTAACCCAGGTTACCCGCTGACCAGGGCATGATGAGGCCTGGAGTTGTTATGTGGGTTATTCATGCTGGATGTCCAGCTCTATAACAGGGTCACGCAGGGACAATAACTATAGCTGCGTGTTTGCCTGTAGGTGTAAAACACGAAACAAAGAAAAGCAACCATGATGTTTGCGAGAGAGGTGATTATGTTCCAGCAGGGCCAGCGGCACTCTGAGAGAGCTTTGTTGTGGTTGGCTGTCCGTTTTGTAGGGGAAAGTTGTGCATGTTTCCGGTTGGTTGTTGGCACAGTAAGCCGGTCAGCTCCTCCCTGCTGTTGCCATTGTTTCATGTTCAATAGTTTGGCAATTAGTGGATTTCTTTCCCATGCTCCCCCGTTCCTTCTACGCTATCGCAGAGCAGCACATTTCGCACATATGCGGTCAGCCACACATACACATGTGTGGCACACACTCGAACCAAGCCCCCTCACATACAGGTCAATGTTTTGACACTGTATGTGTCATCACGAGGCAGGCTCGTGATGGGTCCCTGTGGTCCAGAGAGAGGGGCTGCATACGTTGGTTAGACATACAGTCCGATACAGTCAGACATACAGGCAGCCCGTGGCCGGTTAAAACTCATCCGTGGCCCGACATGCGTAACAGGTTAAAACGAACTAGTGGCAGGTTAGAACTAACCCGTGGCTCCCGTCATGTGGGCAGGTTACAACTAACCTGTGGCAGGTTCAAACTAACCCGTGGCTTCCAAAACTGTGGAACGCACTTCCCGTTGCAATCAGAACTGCAGCATCACTCCCGATCTTCCGCCGTAGTTTGAAAACCCACCTTTTCAGACTCCACCATGGCCCATAGCACTTACCCTACCCCCTTAGACAGCACTTTTTTAGACTTAGATAGCATTTGAAACAGACTTATAGCATGTCATGTAGACAGCACAATAACAGTACAGCTATAGTATAATATATATGTATAGCTTATATGTATAGTGTCATTATATATAGATATGTTCTAGTTACGTTCTTAGCTTACGCATGTTTCTTGATAAATGCTGTTTATATATGTGATGTATTCCCATGCTTTTTGTTCTTGCTTAATGTAAGTCGCTCTGGATTAAGAGCGTCTGCTAAATGCCTAAATTGTAAATTGTAAATTGTGAGGTTTAGGTTTAGGTTTTTTTTGCCAACGGCTGATTCGGTCTGGCTTATTAGCCAGGCTAGTCGTGCTCGTGACTGTAGGACTTGTGGCAGGGCACTAAGCAGGCAGTCTCGTGGGGTCCCTGTTGTCCAGAGAGAGAGCGACACACTGAACTGAGGGAGTCATGCCTGTGGGAGATTGGGAAGTGGGAAATAACCATGCGCACATATTTTCCACTACCCACCACTGCACTGCCCTGCAGGAACATAAACAACAATGCTCCTGCATATCTTTCACCCACGGGTGAATGAATGCTCTTCTTGCACTCCATTACGCTGACGACACGCTCACACAGTTGTCATGCACAGAACAGGGAAGGCCGTGGGGGGTTCTTCTGAACGGGAGACTCAGGGAGTTGCAGTGTAACTCAGTGTAGCACTGTCAAGCCAGTCTGGTGTACTTCTGGCTGATAGATAGCTAGCTGAACTAGCTGGTTACCCTGCCATTATACCATGTGTATGTCATTCCCAGGGACACTTTCTTTTAGGGGGGATTTTGGGCGGGAACCCCTTTTGGTGTTTTAAACATTATGTTATAATTTAGCTATTTAAAAATAGCAAATCTACAAGCTCATAGAGCTTGTAGGTCTGCTATTTTTGAAAAATCGTGAAAATATTTATTTCAGAAAACTGGAGGATTTAGAAGAAATTTTTTAAATTTCGAGGTCAGGCCTAAATGGGTTAACTTCTCAGAATGGAAAAATGAACATTCTCTTAAGAACTCAAAGAGACAAATTTGACCAAATTTGGGACAACTGGATACTAGTACACATTGCATCGCCTTCTTTTCAGTCTCTGTAATATTTGTTTAAGGCACCCCTTCTTCCTCCTCTGGTCACAGTTAAAACTGTTATTCCTTATGTTATGCTCCCCTCCGCATTATTGTGAATACTTTTTTTGTCATGTTTTTATGAAGAATTTAAAAACGGTGAGTACCCTAGTGACAAGATGTGACATCTTACTTGGATGAAGAAGAAGAAGTTAGAGAAGAAAGTGAGAACTTGTGAGAACTTTAAAGATACATTGGAATACCTGTAATCGAACTAAATCTTATAAAGTCTTGTTCCTAACACTTGAAAAAAAGGACATCACGGAAAAGATGGGGGGACAAAAAACTTTAGGAATTGCACTAAGGAATTGTTTACACAAGGGATGTGAAAAATGATTCTACACTGCATTTTCCAAATGAAATCAAAAAAGAGAGAGAGAGAGAGAGAATGTCACACTGTTGCCAATATTCGCCCAACCACTCAAAATGTCTCACCAGGAAGATGTACTGTACAATGCAATGCATAGTTTTTAATGCCCATCAATCCTGGCATACTGTTTGTGCACTGAGAGGTTGTTAGTTTGAAAGCCGTGCTTCTGATTGTGAACACTGCAAAAAGCATTCGGACTCATTCATCACCTTCGATAGTTCCATGCTATGATTAAAGTTAATCATAAAACTGTATGAGCTAGCATGTGCCACCACATTTATCAAACTTCAGTTATAATCAGCATGTCAGCACATTTGTGTAAATTATGAGCAGAAGGGTATTATAGCTACAGTCTCTTAGTTAGCATGACTTAACATAAGAGTGCCTCCTCAGAAACGTAACTGTTAATTGTCTCCACCAGGCCGAAGGCATGGGGAGAGAGTATGTTTTGCACTCCGTCCGTGTGTGTGTCCTTCCTTCCTTCCTTCTGTCCGTCCTTCCGTCCGTCCGTTATCAGCTAATCTCCGGTACCGTTGGCCCGATCCATGCCAAACTTTGCACACACAATCCATGGATGCCAACGACGAACCTCTGCCCCAAATATTCCTCAACGGCCTGTTATAGCGCCACCATGAGGCCGATTTAGGCAAAACACATTTCTGTAGATTACTCGTACACATTTTATCCATACATCACACAATTCGGTATACACTATCTCCATAGTCATGTGATCAACACAGATCTGCACAATATTGGCTTCCAAAGCTCACATGATTGGTCCGTTTCGAACAAAATGCCACACATCACAAACACAGTGTGCAATTTCCGTGAAATTATACACGCACATTTCCACTAGGCCAAGGACGACATGCCACTCATTCTTTTCCAAATCAGCCTCATGGTGGCGCTATAACAGGCCACTTCCTGTTTTTAGCTATAACTTCATCAATCTGTATACAACTTATGTATGCGCACTCCCTAGAGGCCATGGAAAAACATTGTCCCTGCATCCCTCCACTTCTGCCGGTTATAGCGCCACCATGAGGCCGATTTCTGCTAAACACATTGCTTACAGTATGTTAGTCGCACAGATTTCATCCAAATCTCACGCAAATCGGTATACATGATCTCTGTAGTCATGTGATCAAGACGAGTCTGTTGGATTTATCAGATTATACACTGATTGGCTAACATTGCCTTCTAAAGTTTTCAGGAGTGGCCCGTTTCGTTCAAAATGCTGCACATGTCCTGCTCATCCAGAATTCTATCCTCAGAGATTCGATGAGTGATCTGGCTCTGCATTTCCTCAACAAAATGAAGAAAATTGTTGCAAAAAACAAACAAACAAAAAAACATGTTTATATTACTCCTAAACATTTTGCCAAACATCTCACACACTCCTATCCTCCTGGTGGAGACCTGTGCCCAGAAGGGCACTTTTTCTAGTTCTTAAATTTTTTTACCCCACAAATTTTGTAAACCCATTTTTTTCATCCACTGTCAATTATCTAATGTCTGACCTCATGCTTCCTTCTATGGGGTCGCCAATATATTTTGGGGGGTCCCCAAATTATTATTATTATTATTTTATTTTTTTGCAACTGAATGACATGGAAATTACTGCATGTTTTTGGAGGGTACCTATACCCTAGGGGACACGGGGAGAATATGCAAACTCCACACAGAAAGGCCCTTTTGCCAACCCAACCCATGGGTGCTGATGACGCGTATGAGAGAACATTCCCCCCAGCACCCTTAGTGTCCCCAGCGGGAATCAAACCCAGGAACCCAGGAGCTAAGGCGACAGCGCTACCGACTGCGCCACCGTGCCCCCTAGAAACGTAACTGTTACTTGAATTCTGAGTCCGTAGAAATGGTACCACAAGGGTCATTTTGTGTAACTCTGAGGATTTGACTCAGCACCTACAAAGCAAAACTTAGCAAACAACAAATATTCATAAATACAGTAGCAGCTCTACAAGCTCACAACAGCACAGCACAGTGCGAGGTGTTGTAAGCTATTTTCATTATCTGTCGTATACAACAATAGTATATGCATTATTGCTTTAGTGGTTAGGTACCCAAGGTTTTACTAACACGCACGCACGCACGCACGCACGCACGCACGCACGCACGCACGCACGCACGCACGCACGCACGCACTCACACACACACACACACACACACACACACACACACACACACACACACACACACACACACACACACACACACACACACACACGCATCTTCATGTTCAAAGAGAGCCATCATTAGCACTGAGAATGAGGAGGATCGAGTTCTTTTTAGACAAAGGAAGTCACGTCACCCATTCTCATTACTCTTTCTAGGACTGACTTACGAGGTGCAGCCTTGCAAGTTTTTTCCCCCTTCTTTTACAAGCAGACTACTGCCTTTTATCCCATTATTGTTGACTTTCTATGCAGGCCACGTTGTTCTGACTGTGGGAAATAGCTCTCAGGCTTGTGGAAGTCTGACATTTAAGCTAACGCATGGAAATGAAACAAGAAGCGAGAACCATGCACTTTCTGACCTGATACAGCAGGTGTGTGTGTGTGTGTGTGTGTGTGTGTGTGTGTGTGTGTGTGTGTGTGTGTGTGTGTGTGTGTGTGTGTGTGTGTGTGTGTGTGTGTGTGTGTGTGTGTGTGTGTGTGTGTGAGAGTGCGTGCGTGCGTGCGTGCGTGCGTGCGTGCGTGCGTGCGTGTGTGCGTGTGTGTGTGTGCTCACGTTCACCCTGCCAGCCAATTGTGTTTCTCTTGGCACACTGTGCGACTAACGATTGAGAGCAGATGAACCTGCTTCATGAACTTCATATTCAGCAATCAGCAGTAAGCTCTATAGAAGACTCATCAGGTGTCCATCTCAGTGTGTGTTTATCAGTGTGTGTCTCTGTACTGTCTGTGTGCTCAGTGTGGTGCGTGCGTGCGTGGGTGGGTGTGTGTGGTTAGTGTGAGATTGGGAGGTCGACAACCGTTCACTGGCTGGGTCATGAAACGGGGCCCAATGCCTCCCTGCTTGACACTCAACATCAAGGGTTGGATTGGGGTAAGTCCCTGCGGCATACTAGCGTCATGTCCAGGGGAAGTACTTGTACATCATGTCCAGGGGGTGTACTTGTACATCATGTCCAGGGGGTGTACTTGTACATCATGTCCAGGGGGTGTACTTGTACATCATGTCCAGGGGGTGTACTTGTACATCATGTCCAGGGGGTGTACTTGTACATCAAGCTGCCTCACGCTACAGAAACAGGAGACAGGCTCCTGCCGCAATTACGGCTTACTTTTACTCAAAAGTAAAAGTAGTCATAATGCACTCGTAACAGAGTATTTCTGCATTGCAGTATTGATACTTTTACTTAAAGTAAAATGCGCGAGTACTTTTCCCCACCACTGTACTGTCTGTGTGTTGTATGTCAACGCTTAACGTCGTGTCTTCATGTCTTTGTCATGACAGCGTCGTACCGGCGAGGCTCCACGGGAGGCGAGCGGACATCCGGGTCCATCCAGTGCCAGCGTTGCAGGGAGGTGTGCCGGGGAGAGGTGGTGCGCGTCCAGGACACGCACTTTCACGTCAAGTGTTTCACCTGCACAGGTAACCATGGCAACAGAGTGACAGAGATACTGTGTAGTGTACTGTGTGGAGTTTAGGTGCGGTTGTTTTGCAGGACGGCCCTGCCCTCAGGCGGGGGAAGGTTCTGTAGAAGCCTTGTGAAGACAGGCAGGCAGGGACGATTACATCATCACCCTCACGCACCTTCACACGCGCACACACACACACACACACACACACACAAACACACACACACACACACCTACACACAGACACACACAAACCGTTGCACAGGGCATACACTACAGTAGTATGCAGGCAAGTTTATGTATAGGCTATAGTACAGCGTTCACAACAAGTCGATTCAAAGTGCTTTAAATACAAAACATTAAGCTTTTTTTATTATATTAGTTTTTATTAGGTTTTGTATAGACATGACATACAGGACATACATAACAATGACACATACACCATATTCTGATAGTGTGTCTATGCCTCTCCAGGCAGCTCTTTAACAAACAGAAAGTACATTTTCGGGTGGGTTGCCAATTCCGTTCAATCAGGAGAGAGTAGCCATTTGTCAGCTTAAAATGTAGTGTTCCACTTTACATTTTGCCACTTGTTTAAGGTGTTTTTATCCTGTATCCTGTATGAATTCTCTGTCCTGATTGGATAAAATTTGGTATCCCAAAACTAAACTAGAAATGCACTCTGTCGAGCTGCCAACTTGCACTTTGCACACAAGTCTCTCCCCCCTTCTGCCGTCCCTCCAGTATCTGCCATCAGCATCCATGGACTTTTTAAGTTATGTCAAATCAATTTAATTTGCCATAAGCAGACTCCAATCAAGTTATTGAAACGTCTGAGTTATATATCTATATAAAACCCGTTCGAGATATCCACTACAATGCGTTATAAATGTCTTTAAGTGTCCTATATAGGTTTGAAACTAAAATTGGTTACGTCATCCACATATGTCGGTGTTGATCGTTCGGCCAATCAGGGATTGTGTATTTTTGGTGGCGTCGTTACAATAGAACTGTCCAACTGACAGACTTCAAACTTGGCACATCGCCAGAGGTGGTCGGCATTGAGACGACCGGACAGGCGGTTGTCCAGAACCGCATATTTGACCGGTATAGGCATGTAATGGAGATCCGGTTGTCCCGAGCCGTCCATTCCGACTGCTGTACCCATATATGGTCATGTGCAGAGGTTCCCAACCACCGGTCCGCGGACCGGCACCGGTCCGCGGGACATGTGCCACTGGTACGTGAGAAGTGAATCACAAGTTTTCCCGTCGTATTTTCAAAATCCACAAGAAAAAAAGAAAGGACAAACACAGGCAGCGGATTGGCAGTGGATTGGCCGTTGCGCGTAGTAGCACGACCCTCAATCACCCATTGGAATGCAAATGCGTGCCTTTCAGGCAGCCTTTGTTTCCTACTCGTCTGGCAGGTATATCTCTTTGAAAACCTTTTGTGTTACTGAATGTGCGACGGGGGGCGACGACGACCCATCTTGCCTGCCCAAAATGTAATTCCTAGAAACTGGGAAACTGTTTGGAAAATCTGCGTGAAAAGTGATCTTCACCCGTTCATGTGTGCACAGCCACGGAACAACAGCTGCAGCCTATTTCATCACGATCGCGCTAATGAAACAAAACGCTACACGGTGACGGTACAGGATTATCATTTCATGTCAAGTATACAGTATGTATCAGAAGTTGATGTTACCCAGGTAAAGTAGGCTAATGCGTCAATCGCGCATGTTTAACGTTTTCCAGATGTTTTCCAGACATGAGCCTAACCTTTTTTTCATTGTTGATATAACGCCATTTAGGTCAATGATATTTGATATAGGCGAACATTATGTTGTGATATAATAATATAGCAGCGGGTATTTAAGGGCCAATCAACTGTCATCCGTGAGAGCGTGTTTTGGTACGATGATGCACGACCCAAACCGGCAACGCCCCGCCCCCTTCCCCCCCGCCGCTCGGAAATTTCCCCATTGAAAATTCCGGGAGGAAAAAACTAGGACACGTCCGACTATTCCACAGACGTTCTAGTATTCCGTGGATGGTTGAGATTCCTGTGGGGACTAACTTATTGACAGATTTCTGTGGGGACTAACTTATTGACAGATTCCTGTGGGGACTAACTTATTGACAGATTCCTGTGGGGACTAACTTATTGACAGATTCCTGTGGGGACTAACTTATTGACCGCTGGGTGAGATACTTTTATGACGTTAGAGTTTCATGATGTAAAATTCTCCATTCATTGTCAATGGGAATTTAATGTTTGTGTAGGACAAACATTGTGAACATACACTGAAAGCTGGATATAGGAGGGGCTAGCGCCCCCTCAAACAAAAATCACACCCGTATGAAGTGAGGGGCGCTCTTATCATCCTCATACATCATCTCATTCCGGCCAATCACAATTTGCGTCCTCACTTTTGTCTTCAACACTCAAAGCTGGGCATAGGAGGCCCCTCAAAATGCTGTAGAACCGGAATCAGACGTTTGTAGACGCTGTTGTTAAACAGTGACTCAGGCAACAGGGCCTGGCGGAGAACTGCACTTTTGTTGTTGGTTGTCATGGCTACCAGTTCCCACCTGATGTTGTGTGGGAGTTCTGATTGGTCCAGACTGTACTGGATAACTTCTAGTTTACACAACATCTTAAGACTGGGACTCAAGTCTAAGATGAACAGGTCATCAGAAGGTGTGCAGCAGGTTCCTTTGTATCCTCCAAAGAGGATAATATGATCTCCCACAATGCAACAGCACATACCATACATCGGACCCATGAGGCCTTTCCCCTTTGGCTCAACCTTCTTCCAGGAGAAGGTCTCTGGACTGAACCTTCTTCCAGGAGAAGGTCTCTGGACTGAACCTTCTTCCAGGAGAAGGTCTCTGGACTGAACCTTCTTCCAGGAGAAGGTCTCTGGACTGAACCTTCTTCCAGGAGAAGGTCTCTGGACTGAACCTTCTTCCAGGAGAAGGTCTCTGGACTCAACCTTCTTCCAGGAGAAGGTCTCTGGACTGAACCTTCTTCCAGGAGAAGGTCTCTGGACTGAACCTTCTTCCAGGAGAAGGTCTCTGGACTGAACCTTCTTCCAGGAGAAGGTCTCTGGACTGAATTTCCACACATCATTTAAGGTCTGATACTTGTTGAGGCCACCAAATATGTACAGCTCTCCATTGTAGGGAATGGCTGAATGCCACCAGCGTCCTGGAAGAATCTGTGCAGAATGTGTGTTCAGCCAAACATTTGTCTGTGTCAAACACTCCAATGCTGTTGTTGAGGACCCCCCCAGTCCCCCTGCCACTAAATACAAACATCTTTGTCCCGATGATGGTGGCAGAGTGACATGAAGCAGGTCGTGGAGTTCCTCTGGTGTTAATTAAAGACCAGACCATTGTGATGGTGTCCAACCTGTACATGTCATTAGTGGCTCCAGTCAGCTTGGTCCATCCTCCATGGATAAACTTGACCTTCTCCAAGACACAGGCTGAGTGGTTGATCCTTCCCCCTGGAACAGTTCCAGAAACCCTGGGTTTGAACCATCTGTGGGCGTCAACATCAAATGCATAAAGTTGAACGTTGCAGTAACCTAGGTTAGCCCTCCCTCCCCAGATGTAGACTGTATCTTCTACCAACACAGCTGTGTGTCCCCAGCGCGTGGAGGTAACCTCAAGGTAGCGTTCTCCTCTTCCAGGGGTCAACTTCTTCCAGCATAAAGACACTGTGTCACTCTTGTCCTGCAGCACCACAGCTGCATAGCGCCATACCTCTGCTCCTCCTTTCAAATGGGCGGTCCAGCGGATCATTTCACACAGCAGCTCCTTCACAACTAATGTTCTGCTGAAGTTACTAGAAACAAGCTTTCATGCGTCTTTATTGGGAAGCACGGGACACAGACATTCAGTTGATCTGTCATTAAAAGCAGCTAAATGGAATTTTGTGGTTTCCAACATTTGTTTTAAAAGACAATTACCTGGATGTGATGATGTCATTGTGATGTCATTGCATGATGATGTTTTTTAGAAGAATAGCAAATGGCATTTGGTAAAATGATTGTGACCATAGGTCGCATGAAAACCTGCATCTCCCGTCCGTCAGTTAGTTAGTCACCCACACCATATATGGTCACGCCTCGTGACATCACGCCTCCATATATGGTCACGCCTCGTGACATCATGTCTCTATATATGGTCAAAAACAAGAAAAAGTTTAGGGATAAGGGGTTTAGCATGGATGAAAATAGAGCCCTATGTCTATTTGCTCAGACACTATGACGTAAAATTGTCCATTCATTGTCAATGAATGTAATGTTTGTGTAGGACAAAGTTCGTGCACACGCACCAAAAGCTGGATATAGGAGGGGCTATAGCACCCCTCAAAAATACGAGGATAAAGTTACAGTGCAGCACAAGAAATAAATCAAAAAGCTCAATGAAAGGCAGCAACACAGAAATGTCTCCAGCTTTGATTTAACAAACTGAGAGTGGTAGCAGACCTGTGGTTTTCTGGGCATTCGTTCCAGATACAGTGTGTGGTGCAGCATGGAAAACTGATGAATGTTGTTTCACCACATTTAGTTTAGACTCTGGGGACAGAAAGCAGACCTGTCCCCAGATGACCTGAGATGGTCCGGGGACCACCAGTGGTCCTTGAGGGGGTTCCAGGTGGTCCCCGGCTAAATGATGGAGAGTTGGTAACCAACCTAATAGACCCTTATTAAATCTTTAACTCTTGAGAACCATTTGGTTTCATTTTACGCTTTATATGTTATTGTTAAACATCTGCATCACTTGTATAAGAAGTCTACACAATTAGAGAATGTAGAAGAATTGTTATTTTGAGCGTTTGCCTGTTGTCTCTCCTAATGGTACCACATCAATACAGCATGGAATTGTGGACAAAATCGTATCCAATGATAACAAAATATTCTTTAGTTTTGGGAGTAGCTAAATCTCATGAAATGGTGGTCCGTGTCTCAAATGCCGAATAAATATGAAAAGGGTTGAAAACCACTCTCCTAGAGGGTTCTAAATCAACTACAGTCGTAGTTTCTTTAGGGAGACCTGTAAAGCAGTGGTTCCCAAAGTGGGGTCCGGGGACCCCCAGGGCTACTTGAGGGAGTTCAAGGGGGTCCCCAGCTAAATGATAGTTTGGAACCAAATGGACCCTTATGGGTCTGTAACTCTGAGAGTGTACAAATGGAACCAAATGGTCCATTTGTACACTCTCATAGTTAAATTAGCATTGATTTTACAATATAAATTGGGGGTCCCAGAGATAGAAATGTCATTAAATGGGGGTCCGTAGACTAATGCAGGTCATACTGAGGGGTCCTTGAAATTAAACGGGTTGAAAATCACTGCTAGAGCCATAAAAATCTTCTCTTATGGGGGGTCCCTGGCATATCTTTTGAAATGGGGGTCCGCGGGCTAATTAGTGTCAATTCGGGGGTCCTTGACATGAAGAAGTTTGGGAACCACTGCTGTAGAGACACTGTCACTCACAGTAGCAGTAGTAATCTACTGAAGATGAATGCATGGACAAGTGATTCCAAATCTTGTTAAGAAATTCGTTTTTTAATCATTATTTAGCTGATAGGTGGTCTGACTTATGTAATTGTGAGATGAAGGTCAGGTCTGAGTTCATAACTACACCAACATTTCTACATCACTGAGTGTGTGCACAGGCACACACTCAGCGGTACGCAGGCAGACATGTACTCATGTAGCCACTCATTAATTCACCTCATACAGTTCCCCTGTAGTGAGCAGCGCTGCTAATAGCTCTGTGAGTCTGTGTGGGGATTGGAGAGGATCAGAGGAACCTGGTGGGAGACTGGATCTCCTGCGAAGGTAGTTTGTTATTGGACTTCACCTGCTGGGAGTAGATATATTTAACCTCTGTTTATATGATCTGTGTATGTACAGAATGAGCCTCAACCACTTAAGCCCTATATATATATATATATATATACAGTATACTACAACTATTACTAGTGTCACAAACAATGTGTCGCAATGGGGCACGTTGTGAGCATGTACAACTGCTGTTTTGCCGGCGGTGGCTCAGGGGTATAGAGTCGCCAGATGGGAACCGCAATGTTGCCAGTTCGAACCCGGGCTCCCCCAGAGTTAGTGTTGAAGTGTCCTTGAGCAAGACTCTGAACCCCGAATTGCTCCCAATGTGCAGGTTGGTGCTTTTATAGGTTTTTCAGAAAACCGTTGGGTTAAGAACTAAACGAGTCGTGCTGCTCCACTCACAGCTGGAGAGAGAAACTCACACGAGGTTTATTCACCGGAGATGAGCTGCTATGATACGGTGTGGTCCCTAAGCGCACATGTGCATATAGTACAGTACATGCACACACACACTCCTGATGCATGTGTTCACATGCACACACATATATACACACACATACACGCACACATGCACACACACAGACGGACACGCACGCAAACACACGCACACACACACACACACAGACGCTCACGCACACACACGCTCACGCACACAGAGACGCGCACGCACACACACACACACACACGCACACATATACACACACGCGCGCGCGCGGTGGTTGTGACGGGTTGCTGTGGTAACCATGTGAAGGGGGCACCCAGGCCCTGGTTGGTTGGTGGTTATTCTAAGTATCACCGTGGCGCTGTCAGCCAATCACAGAGCGCTGTTCCGTATCACAGAGAAAAAAATGGGTGGAGGGGGAGGGGGTGGGGGGTGGGCACAGGGAGAGAGAGAGAGAGAGAGAGAGAGGGGAGGGGTGCGTTTTGTCTCGTCTGAGCATTACATCATCGGTTCAACAGCGTGCAACACCTCCAGGTCTAATCCAATTTTATCTTTGTAAAATGTAGATCTGCTATCTTTGAAAAATCGTGAAAACGTGTGCAAATATTTGAGTAATATATTCTTTCACAGCGAACGTTTTTAACTCCTATCTTTGCTTCTGGGGGGGGGGGGGGGGGTCCCTAGAGCAACATATTTTCAGATGGGGGTCGGCGGCCAAATACATATAAATTTGGGGGCTCTTGACATGCAAGAAATTTGAGAAGACATTTGTAGAATCGACCTCAGGTCTTTATGGGTTATAACGACCGCGGCCGTGACCAGGTTTGTCCATCCATCCATCCATCCATCCATCCATCCATCCATCCATCCATCCATCCATGCATCTATCCGTCCATCCATCCATCCCTGCGTAGCATGTACACCGTATATATCCGTATGTCCGGAGGCTCAACGATGGACTAATTAGAAGCAGGTGGCCAAAGGTTTAAAGGTCAAGGTCACCTGTGAACGCGATATCTCAGTAATGCGCATGCCTTGAGGGAATTGTGTGACACACACACATGCACAATAAGAAAAATACGTGGTCACAGCAGGTCAAGGTTACTGTGACCTCACCAAACATGTCCATTAAATTCCTTCTTCACTATTTGAGTCTCAACAGATGTGGATACAAATGGTCTTAAGTGGTTGGTGAAGCCATGCAGCATCTTTGCGGCATTTATGATTGATTGATTGATTGATTGATTGATTGATTGATTGATTCATTGGTTGATTGATTGAATACTTTATTAACAGTTTATTAAGCAGATTGTACATAGGTACGCAGTTTACAAGGATTGTTAAAAAGGATAACATAAAGACATTGAGGCTTGTTTCCATTGTGGTCCTGTGTTTTCAATTCACATTTAAAGACACACAACAATATACAATAACAAGACACAATCAACTAGAGTAGCAAGGAATGTATATTATAGTTTCCTCTACATTTGTTTATGCCACCTACTGTCACTCTTTCCCATCTCACCAGTCTCTTTTCAGTCCAATCTTTTTTTCTCCCTTTTTTGAAGATATTTTTGTGGCTTTTTCTGCCTTTTTTGATATTGTAAAGTAGTCTGACAGGAAGTTGGGAGAGGGAAAGAGATGGGGAGTGACACGCAGCAAAGGTGGTCGGGATCGGGACTCGACCGATTTGCAGCCTAGGTGCCCCAGACGGCTACGCCAGCCTTGCAACGCATTGTGTAGCCGATTTGTGTAGACTATGTTCACTATTTGTCATATGACTTACAAAGTATACGGATTAAGTGATTAGCTTTGAGTGTTGTTCAATAGCCTCATGGACAGTGTAGTCATCATGATGAAACACTTCTCCAGAGCCCTCCAGTCCTCCTCCATGTTGTGGAGAGCTCCTCTAAAACCCTCCCTCACATCTCTGCTGTCGGGGAGAAAACACCTAACTGAGAAATGTTCATGTTTCACAAAATGAAAAATACACATTTTCCAGGAAATGAAGAAAACCTTTTTTACAGGCAATGCTGCCTCGTAAATGTTGGTATTGTGACTTTATATATTGTCATTACTTGCATTAGAGGGGGAGAGGTGGTGGAATTAGCTGCTTTAGCAGACAGTTTGAGAATGGAGTTAAGAGGTTTTGTCTTTATAATACTTTTAATAGTGGTCTATCCTCCCGACAGCGACGATGTGAGGTTAGGTACTATACCCTCTGCCTGCTCACTACACTACCCATGGTGCACTCTGTCTGTCTCTGTCTGTACTGTCTGTACCCATGGTGCACTCTGTCTGTCTCTGTCTGTACTGTCTGTACCCATGGTGCACTCTGTCTGTCTCTGTCTGTACCCATGGTGCACTCTGTCTGTCTCTGTCTGTACTGTCTGTACCCATGGTGCACTCTGTCTGTCTCTGTCTGTACCCATGGTGCACTCTGTCATGGTGCGCACGCACGCACGCACGCACGCACGCACGCACGCACGCACGCACGCACGCACGCACGCACGCACGCACGCACGCACGCACGCACGCACACACACACACACACACACACACACACACACACACACACACACACACACTAACACAAACACGTTTATGTCAAAACACATGTTACGTTTCTTGCATGACATTCCAATCTCTTTTCGGCTATCCTTTGCTTTTCATTGATTCCCTCTATATCAGCTGTAGAATGAAATTCCCTCGCGCAAGTCTGCGAGCGAGCGAGCGAGCGAACACACACACACACACACACACACACACACACACACACACACACACACACACACACACACACACACACAGGTGTATATATATATATTTATATCCTTGTGGGAATTGTGGGTTTGTCTCGCAAACGGTTGGACCAATCAGCATCACACTTCTCCAACACTCCAACACGCTGTGCTGTGCTGCTCAAAATATTTGACCAATATCATATCCTTTTTTAGTCACTTGTAACCGTGACCACAAACTGAATCTGTAACTGTAGCTCTTAAGGATCTTACTCAGCCATGAAAATGACGCTGGAAAATGTCCCCACAATTTTGACAGGTATTACTATCCCTGGGGGGGTCTTTTTGGTCCCTCACTGATAGTAAAACAAATACACGCACACACACACGAACGGCGCCACGCACACACACAAACCCCCCTCCCCCCCTCTCTCTCTCTCTCTCTCTCGCTCTCTCTCTCTCTCTCTCTCTCTCTCTCTCTCTCTCTCTCTCTCTCTCTCTCTGTCTTTCACTCTCTCCTGATGACAGCCACTCGAGCATGAAATCATTGTTCATCTTGGGACAGTGTGACATTGGCATGTGATGTGGAGGCCAACAGGCTAAACTGTGTGGTGCCGTGCCGGCGGCAGTAATTGGCTGTCAGCGGTGGATGCTCTTACTTGTCGGATGTGTTTATGACATCTGTGCTGATGACGGCCCGGGGAACGTGCTTCAGCATTTCACACATTCACAGCAGCTCCGTACACTTCTTCCATCGTTCACTTTATTGACCTCGATCGATCGCCCACACTGTGCTTCACTCACTGCATTTTGATTCCCTCATTTATTTGGGTATCATTTATTATTAGGTACAAATCACACTCGTGTGAAGTGAGGGGCGCCCACTGTTGGCTGCCACATGACGTCACGGGGGAGCATTCATTCATTGCAGATTCACTGCCACTATAATACGTTAGGAGACATGAATGTGGTGTCTCACATCAATATTTAGTGCCCCTAAACAAACATTAAAGGTTCAGAGATAGACTTGGCTCAGGCTGCCATATGAGGTCATTTCCAAAGCCAGGCATGCATTAGACTGGGGCTTGTTAAAATGTATTAAAATAATCACACCCGTGTGAAGTGAGGGGCGCTAATATATTAAAGTCTAACTCATGTTGCTATGATTTGGTGATGTAATGATGATGTAAAACAAACGGTGTCAAAACAAACATTACATTCTCTTTATTGTTAATGGGATTTAATGTTTGTGTTAGGGACAAAACAAACATTAATTTATCTTCATTCTCTCTCTCTCCTTTCTCTGCATGTCTGTCCATTCTTGTTTACTTCCACTGTCTGGGATCTTCTATACAACCAGCATTATCTACACAGTCATTATACTGTACTGTATGTGCACGCACGCACGCACGCACGCACGCACACACGCACACGCACACGCACACGCACACACACACACACACTTCATCAATCCACATTATCTTCCGGAAGCCTCATCATTATGATAACTCCTCTCCCTCTCTCATACATTAGTCAGAGGAAGCACAGCTTAACCTCTCGTTTACTGTATTTCTCTTAGTTCTTCATTCATTTGTTTATTCTTTCATTAATGTATGTATTGTCTCCGCCAGGCCGAAGGCGTGCATGGCCAAAGACTATCAGCTATATCTTGTACCACCCCTTACCCCTTATCCCTAAACTTATTTGCCATTTTTTACTATTTTAAAACATTTTATAATAGTTCAAATTGCTGATCTACAAGCTCACAATGTGTAGATGTAGATTGGCTATAGTCGAACTATTTAAAAAATGTTTTAAAATAGTAAAAATCACGTGTGAACTGAGCGTTGCGACTCCGTGTGGGGGTCCCCGGAACTTCCAGACCCACAGGAACGTGCCCAGGGTGGCGGCCCGGTTCCGGTGAGCCGTCCCGTGTCCGATACGGTTGAGAAATGACAGGGTTACCATGTGGGGGTTCGTGCCCAGACTGCCCCCGGCTCTTCCACTCACACCTTGGACTCCACAGTCACCAGCAGGCACACAGACGGAGAGTCCAGCTAGGTCAGCTAGTCCAGAAGGAGAAGAAGTGAATGGCTGAGGAGAACGGATACTTACTGACGGACGGACCCAGCCATCCATCCAGCCAGCCAGCCAGCCAGCCAGCCAGCCAGCCAGCCAGCCAGGGACCCAGGGACCCAGGGACACACAAAGCTCTGCAATGGAGTGGTTGCACCACTCAAAAATGGCACGATAGAGCCCTATGTGTCCGTCCGTCTGTGAGCAACAGCATCGATCGCAGCGAAACTGCTTACGCCTTTTATTGTTTTTTTTTTGAAGGGACAGACAGTAGGCTGACAGGAAACGGGAGAGAGATGGGGGAAGACATGCAGTAAAGGCCGTGTCGGGCTCGGGAGTCGAACCCGCGGCACACTGCGACTGGATTACCAGTCGGGTGCCCAGACGGTTACGCCACCGCCTGGGCCCATGCAGTATTATTATAATTATTATTATTAGGGCGGCTGTGGCTCAGGAGGTAGAGCATCGTCCAATGATCCCTGGGTCGGCGGTTCAAATCCCGGCTCCTCCTGTCCACATGTCGAAGTGTCCTTGGGCAAGAAACTGAACCCTACATTGCCTCCAATGAGTTGGTCGGTGTGAGTCTCGCCACCATTGGTGTGTGAATGTGTGAAGTGAGGACGCTGGCGTCGACTGTTCGCTGCTTCACCTCCCAATGTATGAATGAATGAACCATTGTAAAGCGCTTTGAGCACTTGGAAAGGCGCTATAAAAATGCAATTCATTATTATTATTATTATTCATATTATTTGTACAGATTTTGTCCAAACATCACGCCAATCAGTACACATTAACATGACGTAAGCAAGATGGATCTGTCAGATTCTCCATATTCCATCTCGATGAATTGGCTAAGAATCACTTCCAACGTTTGCAGGACGTTTTTTTTTCTTCTCAAGTTTCTGGAGAAAGTTGCAGCATTGCGATGACTTCGTGAGCTCAGTTCAGCTGCAGATCAGCTATTTATTTTCAGCACGTTATTTAGTGCAGAGCGAAAACATACATACAGACAGAGCCCTGAGGGACGCCGCGGTCAACCAAGGTTTTGTGTGGTTAATCCTGAGCATCAGTTCTTCTCGCGGGTAAAAGCGACAGTGTCGTGCCACCGCGCAGCATACCCCATTCAGGACACCTTTTTTTTCAGCATTATGTTATACTGTATAGCTATTGAAAAATAGCAGATCTACGAGCTTGTAGATCTGCTATTTTTGAAGAATGGTGAAAATGTGCATGGCGCAAATCCTTGAATATTGTATATTCTTTCAGAGCAAACGTTTTTAACTCAAATCTTTGCTTCTTTTTTAGAATCGGACTCGATGGTGGGTGATGGTGGAGCTGTGTTTCCAGACAGTAGATATAGGATCATATAGATGTCTTTGTAAGGGCCATGTTGTGGCGCTGTGTTTCCAGACAGTAGATATAGGATCATAGATGTCTTTGTAAGGGCCGTGTTGTGGCGCTGTGTTTCCAGACAGTAGGGCTGAAGCGTGCATACTGTCCTAATGACATACTGACCACATCATCTGCTCCCAATCGTTAGTGGCACTCTCCCTATGCCAAAGACAACAGCGTGGATGGCAGAGAGAGATGCATGCACACAC
>NC_136806.1:18639926-18642426 GCF_951216825.1 Electrona antarctica
AAATTAGGGTTTAGTCTCCCTGTCTCTCTATCTCCCCATGATCTCTCTTTCCCTCTGTCTCTCTGTCCCTCTGTCTCTCTGTCCCTCTGTCTCTCTGTCCCTCTGTCTCTCTATGTCCCTCTGTCTCTCTGTCCCTCTGTCTCTCTGTCCCTCTGTCTCTCTGTCCCTCTTTCTATCTGTCCCTCTGTCTCTCCGTCCCTCTGTCTCTCCGTCCCTCTGTCTATCTGTCCCTCTGTCTCTACGTCCCTCTGTCTATCTGTCCCTCTGTCTCTCCGTCCCTCTGTGTATCTGTCCCTCTGTCTATCTCTCTCTCTCCCCCCAAGTTCCCTGTCACTCTGTCTGTCTCTCTCTCGGTCCCCAAGTTCCCTGTCACTCTGTCTGTCTCTCTCTCGGTCCCCAAGTTCCCTGTCACTCTGTCTGTCTCTCTCTCGGTCCCCAAGTTCCCTGTCACTCTGTCTGTCTCTCTCTCGGTCCCCAAGTTCCCTGTCACTCTGTCTGTCTCTCTCTCGGTCCCCAAGTTCCCTGTCCCTCTGTCTGTCTCTCTCTCGGTCCCCAAGTTCCCTGTCCCTCTGTCTCTCCATCTCTCAGTCTCTCTGTCTGTCTCTTCATCCCTCCATCTCCCCATGTCTCTCTGCCTCCATTGCCATGAGCACCCCTCTCTCTCTCTCTCCCACCCTGTATTAGTCTCTCTCTCTCTCTCTCTCTCTCTCTCTCTCTCTCTCTCTCTCTCTCTCTCTCTCTCTCTCTCTCTCTCTCTCTCTCTCTCTCTCTCTCTCTCTCTCTCTCTCTCTCTCTCTCTCTCCCCCCCCCCCACCCTGTGTTTTGGCACAATTTGAGAAAACACATTATTTACACTTGGTGAACGGACCAGAGTTCCGGGAGCCAGGGGGTACCACTGCAGTGTTGGACGGATCACTGTGTGTGTGTGTGTGTGTGTGTGTGTGTGTGTGTGTGTGTGTGTGTGTGTGTGTGTGTGTGTGTGTGTGTGTGTGTGTGTGTGTACATGTGTGTGTACATGTGTGTGTGTGAATACACACAAGGATCTCCCCTGCAGCGTGGTGTCAGTGGCTTTGGTCCTACATGCATGTTCCGCAGCAACAGCATCTGTGCGTGCGTGTGTGTGTGCGTGCGTGCGTGTGTGCGTGCATGCGTGTGTGCGTGTGTGTCTATTGGTGTGGCTGCCCCATAGCCTTGGGTGTTAGTATAGTGTTGACAACAGAGAAACAATTAGGGGCCAGTGTTGGCCTGCAAGCGTTGTGGCGATGAAGGGAGCATGTGTGCATTTATCTAATGACACCAATAACAGCAACGGGATGAGAGGAGAGGAGAGGAGAGGAGAGGGAGAGGAGAGGAGAGGAGAGGAGAGGGAGAGGAGAGGAGAGGAGAGGAGAGGAGGGGAGGGGAGAGGAGAGGAGAGGAGAGGCGAGGCGAGGCGAGGCGAGGCGAGGCGAGACGAGACGAGACGAGACGAGACGAGACGAGACGAGACGAGACGAGACGAGACGAGACGAGACGGCAGTGGCTCAGGGGTAGAGTGGCCGGTAGAACACTAGGCTGGCAACCGTGAGGTTCCAAGTTCGATCCCGGGCTCCCCCAGAGTTAGTGTCGAAGTGTCCTTCTGAAGCCCTAATTTCTCCCAATGTGCATGTCGGTGCCTTGCATGGTTTCCTCCTCTATCGCTGTGTGAATGGATGAACGTAATATGTGGATAAAAGCGCTATATAAATTTACCATTTATGAGGGGAAGGAGTTTGGGGAGAGAGTGGCTGGGTGATGAAGGATGCAATAGGGACAATAAACAAAATAGGGAGAAAGTGACACAGATTTAGAGACTGCTTGAAAAACTAAATACAGAGAGTAAAGCCTGCACAGTGTGTGTGTGCGTGCGCGAGTGCATGTTTTTTGGGGTTCCGGCATGGGTGTGCCCTGACCTGGAGAAGGGGATTTTAATTGCGTTTGTTGGGCTGGAGATAAACAGCCAATCATGCGGCCCCCCCTGCGGACGCCTAATCAGCGCGCTTCTATAATGACCACAGCTGCAGAAGTCAGCATCCACCACTAGCCTGTAATCACCAGGCTTATGATCCGCAGATGTGGACGTACACCCCCCCCCCCCCCCCCCCCCCCCAAAACAAAATAAATTAGCAGAGCAACAGACAAGGACGAGCGCCATCTTGTACACACCAGTAGTGATTCTGAAAGATTTTAATAATATAGCATTAATATAATAAAAAGAGGAAAAAAAAGTCAAAAACTATTTTTTTTTTCTTTGTCATATACTGTATGAATAGGACCTGATCTCACCCAAACACAGTGAAATAACACGGATTGGCAATTCCGTACATAAACTACTGCCAAATCCATTATTTCGCCGTGTGTGGGTGAGGTCGGGTTTGACATTATTTACTATTCTGTGCTATTGGGTTACAACTCTGATGGGGCTGAGTCGGCTCAACTCTGACGGGGCTGAGTCGGCTCAATCCAACTTCGCAACATTCGA
>NC_136806.1:18649926-18667426 GCF_951216825.1 Electrona antarctica
CACCCCACCTGCTTCGTCTGCAGCCTGTGCAGGTACAGTACTGTGCCGACGCCGTCTCGCCCGTCCCCCCAAATGCATATCGTGACTTCTTGGGGACAGACTGGGATCTTGTTGAGCTCATCGTTTATAAAGTAGCTCTCAAGTAAAACATAAAGTGTGCATGGAAGTGAGGGGATAACACTGGAGAGGAGAGGAGAGATGTGGAGAGGGGAAGGGGAGGAGGGGGATTAGAGGGAAGGAGAGGAGAGATCTTGTTTAATGCAGACAGACAGACAGACAGACAGACAGACAGACAGACAGACAGACAGACAGACAGACAGTTCTCATCTACAGTGTGTGTTGTGTTTAACATAACATTGCTGTATATTCTCTGCTTCCTGCCTCTGTCCAGAACAGTGTGCTGTTGTGTCTCTGATGTGGTCATGTGGCCTCCAGCCGCTGGCTGCAAAACTGACCACAGATACGCAACGTCAGGGGCGTGTGTACAGTATGTGTACAGTACCGTGTGTGTGTGTGTGTGTGTGGGGGGGGGGGGGGCAGCTCGAGGCTGAAGGCCGTTCCTTTCAGCTCCATCTGGTCGCTGTCGCCATCGTTCACGTTACTTCATCCTTCCATCCATAACTCCTCCTCCATCGTCTCTTCCACCCTATAGCATCTCTCTTCCATCCATAACTCCTCCTCCATCGTCTCTTCCACCCTATAGCATCTCTCTTCCCTCCTCATCGTCTTCATCATCGCCACCTTCCTCTTCTTTATATGATGTGATGATTGATTGATTGATTCTTTATTTAAGTGTCATGCTTCCGAAGAAGCCCAGCCCATATGGACTTACAGGACACCTTTTACAGTTTACACAATTACAATAAATGACAATAAACCAACAGTTCGCAAATAATTTGATCAAGTGAATACTAAAATAACTGATACACCCAAGATTCTTATATATAGTTTGCCGTTAGATTAATAAACTGAACCTATAATAATGACATGTCCATCATTCATTATCCTCTACCTCATCCATCCTCAGTTTCCAGTTTCAGTTTTTCAGACGTTCTTTTTCTCCAAAGAGCATAGTTCAATGAAAGCCAGCGGGCTCACTGCTGAGGACAGAAATAGCTTCTGAGACCAGAGCATTAAATATGTATATACACACACGCACGCACGCACACATAAACGCACGCACACATAAACGCACGCACACACAGATAGTCATGTCAACTCAGGCTAACAGATTCTTGTCACAGCATGTACTAGTCTGCAGCAGTATGCTGTGGGCACCCACTGTATACTGCATGTAAAACATTGTGTACACACACACACACACACACACACACACACACACACACACACACACACACACACACACATGCGGGCACGCACACACAAAGGGAGGCATTAATTGTTCCTCTACGTACAGTGGAAATGGGTATAATAGGTCGTTCTGGAAAGTTTGGGACAGCGGTTTGGCATCCAGAGAGTGTGTGTTCACAGTTTGACATCGAACGGGCCAACAGTGCCGGAGATTAGCTGTACGCAAACAGATGGACGGACACACACACGGACGGAGTGCAAAACATACATACCTTCAGCTTGGTGGAGACCAGAGCCATAGAGTAAGACAGAGTTACGAAAACTCGGCCACTCCTACATATACTTCTATTGAGAATGGGGACAACAAATAGGGACATGTCCTGGACCGGAAGTAGGCAGAAATGAATTGGACCCAGGCAACAGCCCAGCTTTAATGATCTTAAATCCCTTTATTTTAGATTGTTTTGTAGTAATCGTACAACATAAACATTACAGAGACTTTAGTTGTTACTGTACAATACTTTAAAACAGTAAAATTGCTCTTATTCGCGCCACCCTCGTTGAAAACAATGTATGGGCCTGTGGCCCTGAACTTCAACCTCTACTGTGCACTGGCAGAGACTCTACCCTCCCTATGGGCCTGTGGCCCTGAACTTCAACCTCTACTGTGCACTGGCAGAGACTCTACCCTCCCTATGGGCCCGTGGCCCTGAACAGAGACTCTACTCTCCCTATGGGCCCGTGGCCCTGAACAGAGACTCTTCCC
The DNA here is from genome assembly GCF_951216825.1 of Electrona antarctica. Classification (NCBI taxonomy): domain Eukaryota; kingdom Metazoa; phylum Chordata; class Actinopteri; order Myctophiformes; family Myctophidae; genus Electrona; species Electrona antarctica. The sequence goes on from NC_136806.1 coordinate 18,652,004, forward strand.
TATGGGCCCGTGGCCCTGAACAGAGACTCTACCCTCCCTATGGGCCCGTGGCCCTGAACAGAGACTCTACCCTCCCTATGGGCCCGTGGCCCTGAACAGAGACTCTACCCTCCCTATGGGCCCGTGGCCCTGAACCTCAACAGGGGACTAAAGGGATTATTGCTGCTGTGTCTCTTTAAACAGGCTTCCGTAAGCCTTTTAGCCTCCACTTCATTCCCTCAGCCTCTCCTTTTAGCCTCCACTTCATTCCCTCAGCCTCTCCTTTTAGCCTCCACTTCATTCCCTCAGCCTCTCCACTTCATCCCCTCAGCCTCTCCACTTCATTCCCTCAGCCTCTCCACTTCATTCCCTCAGCCTCTCCACTTCATTCCCTCAGCCTCTCCTTTTAGCCTCCACTTCATTCCCTCAGCCTCTCCTTTTAGCCTCCACTTCATTCCCTCAGCCTCTCCACTTCATTCCCTCAGCCTCTCCACTTCATTCCCTCAGCCTCTCCTTTTAGCCTCCACTTCATTCCCTCAGCCTCTCCACTTCATCCCCTCAGCCTCTCCACTTCATTCCCTCAGCCTCTCCACTTCATTCCCTCAGCCTCTCCACTTCATTCCCTCAGCCTCTCCTTTTAGCATCCACTTCATTCCCTCAGCCTCTCCACTTCATTCCCTCAGCCTCTCCACTTCATTCCCTCAGCCTCTCCACTTCATTCCCTCAGCCTCTCCACTTCATTCCCTCAGCCTCTCCACTTCATTCCCTCAGCCTCTCCTTTTAGCCTCCACTTCATTCCCTCAGCCTCTCCACTTCATCCCCTCAGCCTCTCCACTTCATTCCCTCAGCCTCTCCACTTCATTCCCTCAGCCTCTCCACTTCATTCCCTCAGCCTCTCCACTTCATCCCCTCAGCCTCTCCACTTCATTCCCTCAGCCTCTCCACTTCATTCCCTCAGCCTCTCCACTTCATCCCCTCAGCCTCTCCACTTCATTCCCTCAGCCTCTCCACTTCATTCCCTCAGCCTCTCCGCTCACAAAGAAATCAATCAGATGCATCGCCTAAAAAAAAAACTGAACGCGGCAGAGAGCAGCATATCATGATACGACTTACTTCATGTTATGGGAGCTGTGTTCCTGCCACTTATCTGGTATGTGTGTGTGTGTGTGTGTGTGTGTGTGTGTGTGTGTGTGTGTGTGTGTGTGTGTGTGTGTGTGTGTGTGTGTGTGTGTGTGTGTGTGTGTGTGTGTGTGTGTGTGTGTGTGTGTGTGTGTGTGTGCGTGTACGTACGTGTGAAAAGAGAGACAGAGAGAGAGGTGGGAGAAAAAGCAGGAAGATACATCGTCAAAACCTTGTATGTCCAAGACAGATGATTTTCAGGATTTGAAAAAAAAAACAGTGTTCCATTGGATTCAATGTGCTTTAGTCATTCACACGCTATTGCTAATATTTTTCATTGATTAAATACTCAGACAGGGACAGATGAGAACCCCATGTTGGGCAGTTGAAATGTGCATTATAGTCAAATGGCTGTAGTACCGTGCAGCTGACATGATTGTCCAAACCTTACAAAAGTGAGTTGCGAGCCTTTGCTTTTCTTCATGGTATCTGTTAGTTTAACAGATTGGCTCAGCACCAAGATCGGAGGATGTGCGCTGTTCTATTTCATTCATAAAATAAAATAAAAACCTGATCACCAAAAAAAGAAAGATATAGCAGCAGCGAGTAAGACAGAATATGTGTGTCTGACTCTGAACGAGAGAGAAGACAGTGGAACAGTGAGGATGCAAGGAGTAGAGGTTGAGAAGGTGAAGGAGTTTAAATACCTATGGGCAACTATCCAAAAATAATGAGGAGTGCGGACGAGAGGTGAAGAACAGAGTGGAGGCAAGGTGGAGCGGAAGTGTCAGGACTCAGGAGTGATTTGTGACAGAATGGTACCAGCGAGAGTGAGAGGGAAGATGTATAAGAGAGTAGTGAGAGCAGCCATGCGCCGTACGGCTTGGAAACGGTGGCACTGACGAAGAGACAGGAGGCTGAGGTGGAGGTGGCGGAACTGAGGATTACCTTTAGGAGTGACAAGGATTGACAGGATCAGAAATGACTACAGTAGAGAGGATCAGCCCAGGTTAGAAAGTTTGGAGAAATAACAAGAGGCGATATAGGCTGAGATGGTTTGGGCATGTGCAGAGGAGAGATGAGGGAGGGGTGCATTTGGGAAAAGTGAAAACGGAAGATGTACAAGCTCACAAGCATGTCACATCGCTATGCGTTGTGAGCTTGTAGATAACACTGACATAGGATAAAGAACGCCACAAATTTATGAAAAAAAACGCAATCAGTAGACAAGATAAAAGGTGGAAGGGAGATTGTGAGAGAGGCAGAAGAAGGGAAAAACTGGTGGACCCCAAATAATTAACACTAAGATCTTATTGATAATATATCATTAATATAAAAAATTATGTATAAAAAACTAAAACTTGTATATTGCTTTAAAACCTTGAAAAATGAGTTTTCATCGTGATACAGTAAATAGGAAATGACACAATCGATTGCTTGATCGTTAAAATACACAATGCTCTGAAAATGCACACAGCTGTTTTTTGAGTGCCTCCTATGCCCAGCTTTGTGTACCAAATAACGATGATTTGATTGGCTGAGCACGGAATGTGATGTATGATGATGTATGACGATAAGAACGCTCCTTACTTCACACAAGTGTGATTTATGATGCGAAGCCCGCGGAGCTAGTTCAGGCAGGCAACTCGCGAGCGCGCCTACCTGATCAGGTGACTAGTCTCATGCACTCTTTATCTGATCAGAGTGGCTATTTAAACCTGCCTACCTGCTCATTCCTGGCTTGTTTCCTGCTGTGCGGTCATGCGCCGCTGCTGCTGTCTCCCTGCCTCGCTCGCTGCTAACCTGCAGCAAATCCCACCGCCTCCCCAGCATCCATCTGTATACAGGCTCTGTTTCTAGATCCCTCTGCATGGGGGTCTTATTCATTCCCTGTAATTCTACTTGGCTTATAATTTAAAATGTTAATGTTACAAGGGAATGAATTGGGACAGAGCCTTGACGCCAATCTATGCTTCATATATCTAGGCTCAATTATGCTTAATAAATATATATTCTAAATTCACACTAAGAGTGTGTGTATATATATATATATATATATATATATATATATATATATACACACACACACAAGTTTGCCCTGACTCAGAAAAGCTGGTTTAGTAGATCAGTATGCAGCCCATAGCTCTCCTCTAATAAGTGGTTCATAGTGAAACAACAGTAGTTGTGTTGTGTGGGTGAGCGCTCTGGAAGCCCAGGGCAGCAACTCATTATGCTCTGTTTAATCACTGAGCAGCCAGCCAGGTGAGGTGCTCGAGGTCCAGTCAACAGCCTCTGAACTGAAGCCACTGTCTGTGGGAACAGCAGAGAGTCAACAGCCTCTGAACTGAAGCCACTGCCTGTGGGAACAGCAGAGAGTCAACAGCCTCTGAACTGAAGCCACTGTCTGTGGGAACAGCAGAGAGTCAACAGCCTCTGAACTGAAGCCACTGCATGTGGGAACAGCAGAGAGTCAACAGCCTCTGAACTGAAGCCACTGTCTGTGGGAACAGCAGAGAGTCAACAGCCTCTGAACTGAAGCCACTGTCTGTGGGAACAGCAGAGAGTCAACAGCCTCTGAACTGAAGCCACTGTCTGTGGGAACAGCAGAGAGTCAACAGCCTCTGAACTGAAGCCACTGTCTGTGGGAACAGCAGAGAGTCAACAGCCTCTGAACTGAAGCCACTGTCTGTGGGAACAGCAGAGAGCTACTGTAGGCAGCGTGCGCTCAGCTCCGCAGACCCCGTCAGCGGGTCCGCTGGTGTGTGTCCGTCTGCGGGATTAGGGCCTGTCTGCCACGCAGGCAGCCATGTTTCTGACTCAATCCCCTCATTATTTCCATGTTTACACTTAATGTACACATACTGAGACCAACGGCGCGCTTAATAATCGGAAACGTGTGTGTGTGTCTGTGTGCGTGTGCGTGTGCGTGTGTGTGTTCTCTCTCAGGAAGCCGTTTCCCATCGGGGACAGAGTGACATTCAGTGGGAAGGACTGCGTCTGCCAGCAGTGCTCTCACACGCTCGTCAAACCCAACCAACCCATCAAGATCCACGGGCCAAGTCGTAAGTTTAGACCACATAACAATGCCAATTACAAACTGTACATAATGTCATAATTATGGTCAAATTAGTAACTATTACTGTAAGTCAGAGGATTCATGTCCTCTCTAGGAGGTCTCGCCTCCTGAGTCTGTTGTGCTTCACTGGGTCCCATTGTTTTTGAGCGGTGCCAAACCGCTCCAATGAGTGACTGAGTGTGTATGTCTGTCTGTATGTATGTCTGAGGCCTCAAAAGCTGCAATACCGCTGCGTGGTCTAAAGTGGCACTGTTGAGCAGCCTAAAGTGCCATTCACACTGAGCACTATGGGCTCTATTTTCATCCATGCTAAACCCCTTATCCCTAAACTATTTTGCCTTTTTTTTTACTATTTTAAAAATACGTTTTGAATAGTTGAAGTAGCCGATCTACTTGGACACATTGTGAGCTTGTAGATTGGCTATTTTAACTATTCAAAATGTTTATCAAAATAGTAAAAAAGGCGAAAATAGAGCCCTCGAACTATAACCGCCGCCAGCCAGCCATGTTGTTGAGCAGCCTGCCCCACTCAGTTCACAGGGGTGTGATTATTTTCCTTTGAGGTCCTCGTTCTTACATTTGACAAAACTGAGACTCCCCACACATGTATGCCTCCCCACATGCATACTGTGTTTCAGACATTCTATCCACTTATAGCCTACTCGTATAATAGCAAAAATAGCCAATCTATAAGCTCACAATGCATTGCATCGCAAGGTGTGTTGTGAAGTTGTGCATTCATTGCTATAGTGCTACTTTTTTAAAGATTTCTTTTTTTTTTTACATTGTTAATTAATGTGCTCCACAATGAGGTTACATGTGGACGTTAGGTACAGTATGATTTTGCAGAACATCATGTTTAAGATTATAAAACAGACAAGGCACACACCACCTATGTACTGATTATATTGTATACTAGTTATTCCCCAGAATATCAAGATCTGTCAAATTATCTCCATTGCTTTACTGAGCTGTCAAGTATACAGTATACAGTTACGGTGAAGTCATTTTCCGTACAAGCTCCCACAAAATTTCAGTTCCAGAGCAATAATCATAAAGAAAGGGAAAATGTCAAATGCCAAATCAACAACATCAAATATACATTTGGTGTGTGAGAAAAAGAAAAACATTAAATAAAGATAAGGCAGAGGACCTCAGTCGCTCGTGCAAGTACGAGACATTAAATATGTATTAAATATGTATACAGTAATACAAGCCAAGAACGAACGGCACAGTAAAAGTCTGATACAGTTAGATGAACACTGTGCAGTACGTTTAACCCATTAAGACCGGGAACGCGTCTGTGTCACCATTTAATCACTTTAACCATTATTATAAACATCAGCCGTTGAACAATAGCAGATATCCAAGCTATATACGAGCTTGTAGATCTGCTATTTTTGAGAAATCGTGAAAATCGTGTGCAAATCTTTGGATATTATTTTCACAGCGAAGGTTTTTAACTTAAATCTTTGCTTCTGGGGGGTCCCTGGAACTAAATATTTTCAGATGGGGGTCCGTGGCAAAATTCAGATAACTTTGGGGATCCTTGACGTGTAAAAGTTTGAGCACCACTGATATGTTTTTCAGAAAACTGTCAGACATTTTGTAGAATTTGGTCTCAGGTCTTAACACTGTACAGTTGTACAATAGTACAGTACGTTTAATAAAAGCTATAGTGTCTCCGGTAAACATGGAGAGAGTCATAGTGTATATAAACTATATATGCTCTCTCCCCTGTGCCCTCTCTTGCTGTATTTTATTGCTCTGGCTGTAGCAAAGCATTTGATGTGGAATTTGGAGCAGGCTCATAAACTGATGCTCTGGGGTGTGTCCACTGATAAACAGTGTGTCAGTACCTCTTTATGTATATTTACCCTATGTCTCCTGAAGTACGTGGACGTATTTACGTGTTCAAGTACCCACACCTGCACTTTTATGCCATATATTGTACATTTCGCTTGCCTAGGCGAATACTGTGTTCTCATGAATATTCAAGCATGTGCGTACGTGCGTGCGTGCGTGCGTGCGTGCGTGCGTGCGTGCGTGCGTGCGTGTGTGTGCATAGGGCTGGGCGTGTACAGTATATACCCCAATGCATGAAGAACAAATCTGTAAAATAAATAATCCTCACATAGAGCCCAGCCAAAATAGCTGATCTACAAGCTAACAGCGCAAAGCAATGCGGACACGTTGTGAGCCTTTAGATCGGCTTTTCCAGCCGCATTACGCCACCACCGTGTTCACAAAACGATAAATCAGGCTTCAGAGGGCTCGTGTTCACGTAACAGATGCTAGGGGCGGCGGCGGTGACTAACTGTCCTCTCTGGACCCGCTCCGCTCAGCGCAGAGTTAAAATCACAACGGCTCCCCGGAGGACGCGAGTACATCACTCTGTGTCGACGGCCAGGCACAGTCTGTCTGCGAGCCTTCGGGACAGAGACAGAGTGCAGAGAGAGAGAGAGAGAGAGAGAGCGGCTGATGAACTGACCCTGGGCAGTGACAGACATCGACTGGAGACTGATGATCTTTTAAACGATCCAATATCCTCCCATCCCCCCACCGGCAAGGAAGGCTGAGCTGATAACCAGGTTGTGTTGCGTTGTGAACATGGGTTCGATTGGCTCCCGGGCAGGCATAGTTTTACTGAGATGAGGTTTAGGGTTAGGATTAAGTTTAGGTGCAAAAACGAGAACTGTCAACCACAGCGACTACTGGCCAATCACCATCCATGGGATCCATAATTTCGCGCCCCCTACAGTATATGTACACACTTGAGGAAGTACCCACTACTGTTGGATCGCACACATAAAACACCTTTTATTTCTTCTCACGCCTTTATACTGCCATCTCCGACTCCTATACCTCATGGTTAGTCCGAATATCATCCCAAATTCCTCTTGAAGCAACATGCCCTCATTTTACATTTGCGTGCGTGCGTGCGTGCGTGCGTGCGTGCGTGCGTGCAGCGTGTGTGAGTGTGTTATGCGGCCTGACCTGGTGACAGGGCAGCATAGTGGAGTGGCCCCTTGGGTTCCCAGCGGCCTCCAGGGAGCACGGAAGGTTAAACAAAGCCAAATGTGTTTAAAATGGAAACAACTGGAGTTCTAATTGTTTCCTGTGAATGACCACTGTTAAACACTGGACCAATAACGTCCGCGAGGGCCTCTTTCCGTGTGTATGCGTGACTGCATGTGTGCACGTGCATGCGTGCACATGTTTGCTCTATGTGAGTGTGTAGTGGACGTGTGTATTGATGCAGCGTGTTTCAGCCCTGCAGCCTCTCGACTGATATTTGCTTTCTGTCTGCATTAAATCATGTTTAGCTGTGCTCAGGTTTCGGGATCAAGCTGCACTGATTTGCATTAGTAACACTATTGATTAAGCAGATGGGGTTGTGTCAATGCAAGGAAACCACACTTGGGAATGCGGAAGGTGCTTAAGGATGCACAAGTACATCTCTGTGCCCCTTTCTCTGTCCTCTCTCTCCACTGAGTATCTGTCTCTGACTAGTCTTGCGTGGCCAGACTGTTGTCTCTCTTAATTCCGTCATACAGTCTGGACTCTGGAGCAACAGAAGCTCTGATCATGAGTCAAATTTAAAGCGGAAGTGAAGCCTCCTCCCCACTTCCATTTCGTCTTTACAGTCACGCAAATGTATCCTAATATAAATAGAAATCATCTAAACATGTTTGCTGCTTAGCAGAAATGGAAATAAAAAAGCTCTAAAGATAGGCTATTTAGCCTGGGCCATGGCTCAGTGGTCCAGGCACCTTGGCTGGTAATCCAGTCTGGCAGTGTGCCGCGGGTTCGACTCCCGATCCCGACGGCCTTTACTGCATGTCTTCCCCCCCATCTCTCTCCATTTCCTGTCAGCCTACTGTCTGTCCCTCCATAAAATATATAAAATAAAGGCGAAAGCCACAAAAAAAAAAAAAAACGATTTACTAGCTATTTATTCGGATTTCTGGAGATGTAGTTCTAGACTCTATATAGGCGCATTCAATAGTTGTCTGGTTACGCGAGACTAGTCTCTGACTGTCCCTCGCTCTCTCCTCTGTCTGTCTGTCTGTCTGTCTGTCTGTCTGTGCGCAGACTGTGCTGGTTGTGGGGATGAGATCAAGCAGGGTCAGTCTCTGCTGGCGTTGGAGAAACAGTGGCATGTCAGCTGCTTTAGATGTCAGACCTGCAACCTGGTCCTGACTGGAGAGTACATCAGCAAGTGAGTGTGCACACACACACACACATACACACACGTGTAAGCATACACAACATACGCACACACATTTAGCCTACTTTTTATGAGAATCCTCCCAGGGCAGGAACAATTTGCACATTTTGAGACCACATTACACATTTTCATATCGTGCTACACGCCTCATTTGACTCCATTTGAAATCATCAAACAAACAGTGTGTAGATCCAATTTCACTGCGTAAACATGCATGGTTTGCTCTCTTGCAGGGACGGCGTGCCGTACTGCGAGGCTGATTACCACGCCCAGTACGGGGTGAAATGTGAGACTTGCATTAAATACATCAGTGGACGAGTTCTGGAGGTAAGGATGGCGAAGGATCTCGCTTTCATTATCCGTGTGTGAGGCCGCAACGGCCGGGGCGGAGATCATGTTTTTACTACTGTCCGTGAGTGAGTGAGTGAGTGAGTGAGTGAGTGAGTGAGTGAGTGAGTGAGTGAGTGAGTGAGTGAGTGAGTGAGTGAGTGAGTGAGTGAGTGAGTGAGTGAGTGAGTGAGTGAGTGAGTGAGTGAGTGAGTGAGTGAGTGAGTGAGTGAGTGAGCGAGCGAGCGAGCGAGCGAGCGAGCGGACCTAATCTTGCAACCACTGGAGCTGTCGATGCCAAACCTTTTATTCGCACTGTCAATAGAACTAGGAAGACACCTTGAATATTATTTCCAAATCCGTTAACAAACTATTTTATTTAGCATTCTTTGTGCTCAAAACACCGTTTATATCTCTGGCCAAACAGGCTTTCTGTATTAGCTCAACAGTACACATTTTCTACTGTGCGTGTGAATCCCGGGTAGGACATGAAAGTTACACATTGCAGCATGTATAAGAAGTGGTTAACCACACACTGATACAGCGATGAAGACATGGTCACCTGGGGGTTTACAGTGCTGATTGAGAGCGTTATCACACTGGAATAGTGGCGTATATAATCCTCATCATCCTCAGTGTTTGCTTAAACCCTGCTGAGCTGTTCCAATAAAGGGTGGAAGTGAGTTTAAACTTTGAATCCCACTTGACTGTGCCAAAACAAGCTCATCTGTGCTGGGCCCGTTGCTGCTGTGCTAGCCTAGTTAAGGCATTGTGTTATCCATCATTGTGGTTATTTAGGTGACAAGCTTTCAAGCCTGCAACAAAAACACAATTTAGGTGCAGAAGCATTGAGCTAATGACGCAAATACTGTACATGAGGGCAAAGCAAGTTTATTCATGTAACATAATTATTTCAACAACAATGCAATTCAAACTGTGTTTTTTTTGCTTTACACAAAACATTAATAGCAATAAGACAAAGCAATAGAAAATAAGAATGAGCAAACATTTGCAATAATACAATTTGTGCCTACCACATGGGCTCTGATGCTTGACAGATATTCCCCAGCTGGATTCCCAGCAGGCTAGACTATTTGCTGTATGTGACTCCCCTACATGATCTCAATGTGTTTATTCTTTTTAGGAAATAAATAAAAGGCACCTCCCTGCAACGAAACAAAGCAATACCTATAAAAAGAAAACAGAAAACACGGCAGTGGCCTGGGCCGTGGCTCAGCGGTCCAGGCACCTTGGCTGGTAATCCAGTCTGGCAGTGTGCCGCGGGTTCGACTCCCGATCCCGACTTCCTTTACTGCATGTCACCCCCTCATCTCTCTCCCCATTTCCTGTCAGCCTACTGTCTGTCCCTCCATAAAAAATATAAAATAAAGGCGAAAGCCACACAAAAATAACATAAAAAGAAAAGAAAAAACACGGCAGCAAACAGAAAAGCATTCAGCATTGATTTGAAACAACAGAGTTGTGTAGCAGACCTGCATGCAGTTGTCTGGAAGTTTGTCTCAGATATGTGGTGCATAAAAACTGCTGCTTCATTTTAATTTTGAAGGAAACATATTTCATATTTCATTCGCTTTGGCTGACTGCGAACCATGCTGCATATCTTTTGTGTTTCAATTTATATTTTGGCAGAGCAAAAGGGTGTCAAAGCGAGATCCACTCGTAATTCCGCCGGCACATTTTTTCCGACAACGTGGCTTTGCGTGCGGTTAAGGTTAACACTGAATGAGTGGATAAATTGGGGGAGACTAAAAGTGTAAACCTCCTGCCTTCCGTGCCTACCTGAGGGATACTGGATTTCAGAGAGAGAGAGAGAGAGAGAGAGAGAGAGAGAGAGAGAGAGAGAGAGAGAGAGAGAGAGAGAGAGAGAGAGAGAGAGAGAGAGAGAGAGAGAGAGAGAGAGAGAGAGAGAGAGAGAGAGAGAGAGAGAGAGAGAGAGAGAGAGAGAGAGAGAGAGAGAGAGAGAGAGAGAGAGAGAGATACACACAGAATAGAAGATCTGTTATGGAACGATGTGTTCTCGTGCTAAGAGGTATTTTAAAAAGAGATGAGGGAAGGAGTCTGAGGCTAGAAGGAGTCTGACATGGAGGAGAGGAGGCTAGAAGGAGTCTGACATGGAGGAGGGGAGGGGGAGGCTAGAAGGAGTCTGACATGGAGGAGGGGAGGGGGAGGCTAGAAGGAGTCTGACATGGAGGAGGGGAGGCTAGAAGGAGTCTGACATGGAGGAGGGGAGGCTAGAAGGGGTCTGACATGGAGGAGAGGAGGCTAGAACGGGGTCTGACATGGAGGAGGGGAGGGGGGGCTAGAAGGAGTCTGACATGGAGGAGAGGAGGCTAGAAGGAGTCTGACATGGAGGAGAGGAGGCTAGAAGGAGTCTGACATGGAGGAGGGGAGGGGGAGGCTAGAAGGAGTCTGACATGGAGGAGGGGAGGCTAGAAGGGGTCTGACATGGAGGAGGGGAGGGGGGGGCTAGAAGGAGTCTGACATGCAGGAGAGGAGGCTAGAAGAAGTCTGACATGGAGGAGGGGAGGGGGAGGCTAGAAGGAGTCTGACATAGAGGAGGGGAGGCTAGAAGGAGTCTGACATGGAGGAGAGGAGAGGAGGCTAGAAGGAGTCTGACATGGAGGAGGGGAGGGGGAGGCTAGAAGGAGTCTGACATGGAGGAGGGGAGGGGGAGGCTAGAAGGAGTCTGACATGGAGGAGGGGAGGGGGAGGCTAGAGCGCTGAGGACTGAGGAGAGACGAGTCCAAACTAAGAGCAAGTGGATGCACACACACATGCATTGGCATGCACACGTACAGTATAAAATACACACAGGGGGCTGTGTTGTCCCCGTGCTGCTCTGCTTGTCACAGTGGTTCGTGTAAAGTGCTTTGTTCCTCTGTTCCCTGCTCTATTTATAGACAGTGGGACATGTCAGCCGCGTGCGCACACGTGTGTGTGTGTGTGTGTGTGTGTGTGTGTGTGTGTGTGTGTGTGTGTGTGTGTGTGTGTGTGTGTGTGTGTGTGTGTGTGTGTGTGTGTGTGTGTGTGTGTGTGTGTGTGTGTGTGTGTGTGCATTCGCGTATGTACCTGCAAATGTGTGTGCCTACATACATATGACATATCTCTGCTGTCGGGGAGAAACCACTTATAACTCCAAAATGTTAATTTTTCAGGAAATTAAAAATATATATTTTTCAGGAAACAAAGAAAAACATATGTTTTGAAAACAAAGCAATACTGCCTCATAAAAGTTGGTATTGTGACTTTATATATTGTCATTACTTGCATGATGTCACGGTGCCGGGCAGAGAAGGTGTAGGACCCACGTGCAGATAGTAGCAGCGGAGGCAGAATTCAGGTGCAAGATCCAGGTTTTATTAACAATGCAGGTAACATGGAACTGGCACGAGGAAACACAAGGAACTACTAGGAACATGTAGGCTCAAAAACAGGACTGAACACACAAGGGCATATAAATAGACAAGGGATAACTAGACACAGGTGAACACCACTGACGATCAACACTGGGATAGGCTGGGGAACAAGGGGGACACAGGTGGACACAGGTGGAAACTACAAAATCACAGTAACACAAAGAAGTAAAACACTAACTAACTAAAAACCAAGGAACACATGAAAATCCAAAACATGTCACGGAACGTGACACATGAGAGGAGTTAGCTGCTTTAGCTGGCAGACAGTTTGAGGGTCCAATGGAGTTAAGAGGTTTTGTCCGAAGCGCTTTTTAATACTCTTCATTGGTTCAATATTTTTTATAACCAACACACTGTCTGTCTGTGTGTCTGTCTGTGTGTCTGTCTGTCTGTCTGTCTGTCTGTCTGTCTGTCTGTCGGCTGTGCGTGCGTGCGTGCGTGCGTGCGTGCGTGCGTGCGTGCGTGCGTGCGTGCGTGCGTGCATGCGCGTGTGTGTGTGTGCGTGCGTACGTGTGTGTGTGTGTGTGTGTGTGTGTGTGTGTGTGTGTGTGTGTGTGTGTGTGTGTGTGTGTGTGTGTGTGTGTGTGTGTGTGTGTGTGTGTGTGTGTGTGTGTGTGTGTGTGTGTGTGTGTGTGTGTGTGTGTGTGTGTGTGTGTGTGTGTGTGTGTCATTAGGCCTGTTCCTTCCTATGCAGCTGCACAGAGCTCTGCTGTTGTCTGGCGTCTGAATAGGAGTTCAGGCTTCAGTCCAGCCACCACAGTCTGAGCTTGTTACTTTAATGAGAAGATAAGATGGAGGGAAGACCAAGGAAAGTAAGACAGAGAGAGAGAGACAGAGAGAGAGAGAGAGAGAGAGAGAGAGAGAGAGAGAGAGAGACAACCTTTTCTGCTTTTCATGCTTTTTTTCTTTCCTTCCTTTGCTCGAAAAGGGAGAGCAAGAGAGACAGGCGGTCAAGAAGAGAGACACATGGACAAAGGTTTCTCCCTCTCGTTTCCTTAATTTGTTTCCTGTCTTCCTCCATCCTGTCCTTCTTGTGTCAGTCCTGCAGTAAATATAGCCTCCCATTAATGCCGACCAGGGAGAGAGAGAGAGAGAGAGAGAGAGAGAGAGAGGAGCCCTCCTTAGACACGAGACGGAAAACGAACACGGCTTCCGGTGTCCGTTGTCCTTTCACCGTCACCTGAGAAGCAGAGAGAGAGACAGAGAGAGAGAGAGAGAGAGAGCCGGTGTAGATTCATTGTAGAGAATAATCTCATGTTGTATATGTTTACGGATGAGATTGTGTTTCATAGATGGCTTATCAGAGACGCGCTTGTTTGAAGACGTCCGATTTGCAGGAGATCAAATGAAGGTATCAGTGTGATAAGGCCGGAAAACACTGGGATGCTAACAGGAAGCTGTCGATGCATGTGGCATCCAATAACATATGTGCAGTCAGATATAAGAACGCACTCCATGTGGGGGGTGGGGGTGGGGGGGGGGGGGTGGGGCAGTGGCTCCAGGACGTTGAGCGATCCCGGGTCCTCCTCCTTGCTTCATGTCAAAGTGTCCTTGAGCGAAGGAATGTATAACCCTAACTGCTTCCGATGAGCAGATTGGTTCCTTGCATGATTGCCTAAGATCATTTACCACACACACACACACACACACACACACACACACACACACACACACACACACACACACACACAGAAGCGCCTGTGCGTGAAGTGGTCGACCACACCCTGGCACTCTTTCACACGCGGAGGTCTCCGCATGCTCGGACTCCTCGACACAGGCCTGGTGTCAGCAGGGCGTCTATAAATAGGACCCTGACTGTAATGACGTGTCAGTGAAGACGGGGAGGTGACAGCCATTGTGACAGCCCAGTGCGGTTCTTCAGAACCGGATGGATCCCTCAGCCCTGCATGCGGAGAGAGAGCGGAGACGTGCACAGCGGAATCCTCGCCGGTCATTTTACTCGGGAGGACGGATGGAATCAAATGGAATCAAAAGGTTGATCTGAACTTATACAGAGTAAAGGGTCGCCTTCTCACTCCCACCATTATGCCCGACTGACTGGACTCGGGGCCAATGCATGTCGTTAACGACTGACTGGACCCGGGGCCAATGCATGTCGTTAACGACTGACTGGACCCGCGGCCAACGCATGTCGTTAACGACTGACTGGACCCGGGGCCAACGCATGTCGTTAACGATGGAAGTTGGGAATACTGTGCATGGTCATCATCATCATACATGTCATGATGACCTCCTTCCTCTCTTCTACGATACGTCCCACGCTGTACCTTCTGTCAGTCTGAACTGCCATTCGGCACACACGCCTCGAGGGCATATGATGAGACACACACACATGACAAGTTTTCGACCAAAATGGCCGGGGCATGGCTTTCTTTTCATGGCAGAGTAACACACACACACACACACACACACACACACACACACACACACACACACACACACACACACACACACACACACACACACACACACACACACAATAATTTGGTAAAGTACAGTATATGTCAAGAATCAAGATAATCAAAGGGGTTTATTTTTCACTCACTCACTCACTCACTCACTCACTCACTCACTCACTCACTCACTCACTCACTCAGGTACAAGTGTAGCAGAGTGGCTCACAACCTCAGCCTGATGGCCTCAAAAGTCCTAATAACTGCCCGAGCTATAGGGAATTCCCTTGGGCTTAGTGGTTAAGATGTTGGCTTTCCATACGGGAGACCCGGGTTCGATCCCTGGGTGTTACACAAGCTGCAGTAAAATCCTTCAACCATACAGGTATACATGCACACACTGCCGGCGGAGGATACCATGCATGGCACCAGCCTGCTCAGCCAGGGTGTCTTGTCATGGTCAAGGACATTAAGCCAGGGAGGAACCGTGCGTGCGTGGATCAAAACCGGGAACCGTATTGGGTTCACTGGACAGCCCCTCTATACTGTACCTCCTCCTGAGCCACACTGCCAGCCCAGACAGACGTATTGGGTTCACTGGACAGCCCCTCTGTACTGTACCTCCTCCTGAACCACACTGGACAGCCCCTCTGTACTGTACCTCCTCCTGAGGTTCACTCGACAGCCCCTCTGTACTGTACCTCCTCCTGAGCCACACTGGACAGCCCCTCTGTACTGTACCTCCTCCTGAGCCACACTGGACAGCCCCTCTGTACTGTACCTCCTCCTGAGCCACACTGGACAGCCCCTCTGTACTGTACCTCCTCCTGAGCCACACTG
>NC_136806.1:18669926-18759926 GCF_951216825.1 Electrona antarctica
GCAACCCCCCCCCCCCCTAACCCTAACCCTAACCCCCCCACCTAGAACGTTGAGCACAAACACAACCACAGAGCTTTAACACGACTATAGTGACACGCCATATAGATAACGCTGCTCACACAGCAACAGACACAGGCTGCTAGTTCCCTGTGTGTGTGTGTGTGTGTGTGTGTGTGTGTGTGTGTGTGTGTGTGCGTGCGCGTGTGTGCGCGCGCGTGCGTGCGTGCGTGCGTGTCTGTGCGCGTCTGTGTCTGTGTCTGTCTGTCTGTCTGCCTATATGTCTATCGCTGTGCCCCAGAAGGCTGCCCTCATTACAATACATTCTCACTGCCAGCTCATCACATATGGACGCTTGGACAGAACTCTATGGCAGCCCAGTACATACCGATGAATGGGTTATGCTTATGATCCATCAACATGGCACACAAAGGATGAATGGCTTATGATTAGCGATTTTTCCCAATCCGATATTTATATTTTTTATAGAACACTAATGCCATATCACAATTTAGTACAATATCCAAAATCACAGACAATATCCTGTCTAATATCATGATATGGATATAATATTGATACTATTACTAGGGATGTACCAATCACGTATTTTATGCTCCCGATCCGATTCCGATTTGGAAATCACGTGATCGGCCACGATTTCCGATCACGTGATGGGATCGGGACAACCCTAGTCATGATCCATCACCATCAACATGGAACACACAGGTGTGTCCTTGGTGTCAGCGTCACCATCAACATGGAACACACACAGGTGTGTCCTTGGTGTCAGCGTCACCATCAACATGGAACACACACAGGTGTGTCCTTGGTGTCAGCGTCACCATCAACATGGAACACACACAGGTGTGTCCTTGGTGTCAGCGTCACCATCAACATGGAACACACACAGGTGTGTCCTTGGTGTCAGCGTCACCATCAACATGGAACACACACAGGTGTGTCCTTGGTGTCAGCGTCACCATCAACATGGAACACACACAGGTGTGTCCTTGGTGTCAGCGTCACCATCAACATGGAACACACACAGGTGTGTCCTTGGTGTCAGCGTCACCATCAACATGGAACACAGAGGTGTGTCCTTGGTGTCAGCGTCACCATCAACATGGAACACAGAGGTGTGTCCTTGGTGTCAGCGTCACCATCAACATGGAACACAGAGGGGTGTCCTTGGTGTCAGCGTCACCATCAACATGGAACACAGAGGGGTGTCCTTGGTGTCAGCGTCACCATCAACATGGAACACAGAGGTGTGTCCTTGGTGTCAGCGTCACCATCAACATGGAACACAGAGGTGTGTCCTTGGTGTCAGCGTCACCATCAACATGGAACACACACAGGTGTGTCCTTGGTGTCAGCGTCACCATCAACATGGAACACACACAGGTGTGTCCTTGGTGTCAGCGTCACCATCAACATGGAACACAGAGGGGTGTCCTTGGTGTCAGCGTCGGACCTGAAAGGTTTCGCACCCAACCGAGCATCTAAATGCGACGGGTTGAGAGTGAGAATGTGTTGCTCGAGATTGATGTAGTGTTTATAACCAGGAAGAAATATGACCATTGAGACTCATTTTAACTCATATCTTAGTAGTATTTTGAGATGGGGGTCTGCGGCCAAATACATTTGACATACAATACAATACAGTACAATGGTACATGGTTGAGAACCACTGATATAGAAACAGGTCTTTTAAGTGGTTCATTTGACATACAATTTACAATTTACAATTTACAATTTAGGCATTTAGCAGACGCTCTTAATCCAGAGCGACTTACATTAAGCAATAACAAAAAGCATGGCATACATCACATGTATAAAAAGTAGTTATCATGAATCATGCGTAAACTAAGAACGTAACAGTGGAGTATCTATGTAAACTATACATACTATACTATATAATATATTATACATGTGTACTATAAAGTGCTATGACTACATAAAGTGCAATTCTAGAGCTGTCTACATAACAAGCTATAAGTCTGTTTAAAATACTATCTAAGTCTACATAATGTGCTATCTAAGGGGCTAGGCTAGGGCAAGTGCTACGGGCCATGGTGGAGTCTGAAGAGGTGGGTTTTCAGACTACGGCGGAAGATTGGGAGTGAGGCTGCAGTTCTGACTGCAATGGGAAGTGCATTCCATAGTTTTGGAGCCAGAAGGGAGAAGAGTTTGGGACGTGTGGAGCGTTGTCCCGGCGTTTTTAGTGAAGGTACCTCCAGCTTCCCTGCGTTGGCTGATCTGAGTGAGCGGGAGGGTTTGTAGGGTACGATCATACTTGTGAGATATGGGGGGGCCATGCCTTTGGTTGCTTTGAATGCCAGCATCAGAGTTTTGTATTCTGTGCGGGCAGCGACCGGGAGCCAATGGAGCGAGCGGAGAAGGGGGGAGACGTGTGAGAATTTAGGTTGGTTGAAGACCAAGCGTGCTGCGGCATTTTGGATCAGTTGGAGGGGCTTAAGTGCACATGCCGGTAGGCCAGTAAGGAGGGAGTTGCAATAGTCAAGTTTTGACAAGACTGTTGTCTGGATTAGGAGCTGGGCTGACTCCTGGGTGAGGAACGGTCTAATTCGTCGTATGTTGTAGAGTGTAAACCTACAGGATCTAGTGACAGCTGTGATGTGTGTTTTGAACGAGAGCTGACTGTCCAGGACAACACCAAGGTTCCTGGCTGTCGGGACAGACTTTACCAGGGCGTTGTCTACGGAGATAGTTAGCTCCCGCATAGGGCAGGACTTAGCTGGGAAGAACAGAAGCTCAGTCTTGTCTGGGTTCAGCTTGAGGTGGTTGGAAGACATCCACTGTGAGATGTCAGCCAGGCATGCAGTGATGCGCTCTTCTACCTGGGTGGCAGAGGGGGGGAAGGATAGAAACAGTTGTGTGTCATCGGCATAGCAGTGATAGGATATATTGTGAGCAGAGATGATGGTGCCAAGGGATTTAGTGTACAGTGAGAAGAGGAGGGGACCAAGTACAGATCCCTGTGGGACCCCAGTTTGGAGGGTGCGGGGGGGTGATAGCAAACCTTTCCAAGAAACCTGGTAAGTCCGGTCAGAGAGGTAGGAGGAGAACCACTTCAGCGCCGTCCCGCCTATGCCTAGATCAGCTAGGGTGCCTAGGAGCAGCTGGTGGTTCACTGTGTCAAATGCCGCCGATAGGTCTAGGAGAATCAGGACTGCAGAGTGGGAAGCAGCCTGGGCAGCATGTAGTGCTTCTGTGACTGCGAGGAGTGCAGTTTCCGTGGAGTGTGCCTTCTTGAATCCTGACTGGTTGGGATCCAGCAGGTTGTTCTCTGAGAGATGGAGAGAAAGCTGGTTAGAGACAACACGTTCAAGGGTTTTGGAAAGAAAGGAAAGGAGTGATACCGGTCTGTAGTTCTTGACATCTGAGGGGTCAAGAGTTGTTTTTTTGAGGAGTGGTGATACCCTGGCTGACTTGAAGGCAGATGGGACGCAGCCTGAGGTTACTGAGGTGTTGATAATGGAAGTGATGAAGGGGAGCAGGTCAGGTGCGATGGTCTGGAAGATTGGAGACGGGGCGGGGTCGAGAGGACAGGTGGTAGGTCTAGTGGATGTGACTAGTTTCAGGACCTCATCTGGGGATAGAGGAGAGAAGGAGGACATGCATGGTATGTTATGGTTAGCATTGGTTGAGTCGAGTGCTTCTTTATGGGGGAGGGGGGTAAAGGAGCTACTGATATCATCAACCTTCTTTTCGAAGTAGTTGGCAAAGGCCTCCGCGGTGAGGGATGAGGGTTGAGTGGGGGGAGGGGGTTTAAGGAGGGAGGAGAAAGTGGAGAAGAGTTTCCTTGGGTTAGAAGTGCAGGATTGGATTTTGGTGTGGTAGAAGGAGGTTTTAGCGGTGGTTAGTGAGAGGGAGAAGGCAGAGAGGAGTGAGTGAAAGTGGGAGAGATCATCTGGTAGCTTTGTCTTGTGCCACTTCCTTTCAGCTGCCCTGAGAGGTGTTCGTTCAGATCTGAGGGTTTCAGATAACCAGGGGGCCGGTGGGGATGAGCGAGCTGGCCTGGTCGAGAGAGGGCAGTGTTGGTCAAATGCAGATGAGATAGAGGAGAGGAAGGATGTGGTTGCGGGGTCGGGTGAGAGAGAGAGGAAGGACTCTAGGGAGGGTAGAGAGGAGAGAATAGAGGATGAGAGGGAGGAGGGGTTTAGGGACTTGAGATTGCGTCGGGTGGTGACGGACGGAGGGTGAGTAGGTTTAGGTGGGAGAGTAGAGAGAGAGAGGGAGAAGGTTATGAAGTGGTGGTCAGACCTAATTAAGGGAGTAACAGAGAGTGTGGAGGGGGAGCAGGCTCTGCAGAACACGAGGTCCAAAACATTACCAGCCTTGTGAGTGGGAGGGGAGGGAGAAAGGGAGAGGTCAAACGAGGATAGGAGGGACGTAACGGGAAGATACTTCTCTGCCGTAGGTAGGTTAAAGTCACCCAGTAGAATCAGGGGGGTGCCATCCTCCGGAAACGAGCTGATCAGAGAGTCTAGTTCTTCCAGGAAGTTCCCAAGGGTTCCTGGGGGGCGATAGAGCACAATGAGGGTGAGGGGGACTGGTTGTGATATTGAGATAGCATGAAATTCACATGTGGTGAGAGAAAGGTGAGAGAGATTTAAGACACGGAAATTCCATTTCGGGGACATGAGTATCCCTGTACCACCCCCCCTACCTGTTGAGCGAGGGGTGTGTGTGAATTTGTGTGAAACAGAGAGGGCGGCGGGGGTAGCTGTGTTATCAGGGGTAATCCAGGTTTCGGTTAGAGCAAGGAAATGCAGAGACTTGAGGGTGGCGTGGGCTGAGATAAATTCAGGCATTTCCTCTTTGGTAGCTGCGTGGCAGTTCCAAAGGCCTCCCTCCACCACAATGTGGTGACTGGGTGAACGAGCTGGGTATATGAGATTTGAGGGATTTCTGTGGCGGGGGAAGTAGTGTCTAGGGCGACATGAAAAGGGCAGGATAGGGATGGTGGGAAAACACATAGTACACAGATAAATAAAAATAAGAAATAAGCGTAATAATAGTAAAAAAATAATAATAATAATAGTAAGAAGAAGAAGAAGAAGAAGATTGATACAAAACCCTGGGAGGCTGCCTCCTTCGTTAGATGTGTCTGGATGTCCGGGTCTTTGGCTTGGTCACCAGGCTAAAGTGGTCGTTGGTTAGCCGGAATGAGCTACGGATCAATCCAATGGTCCAATCCAATCCACTTTATAGCTTTATATAGCACATTTCACAACTCAAGGTTTATAAAGTGCTCTACAGAAAGTTACAAAACTAAATGCACTGTAAAGCTAAAACATAAAAACAACAGCAAGAACCACACAGTAAAGAAACAAACAAAACCAAACTAAAAACACAAAAAACACCATGGATCTTAAGAGGAGATTTAAAAGTCTCGATGGTCATATTCAGGACAGCTAGGACACTAACAGACACAAAGGAGCCAGCTGGGACACAGCGTCCCGGCTTCATGGGGTGTTTGTTGTGAGCCCACTCTGTGCTTCATGGGGTGTTGGTTGTGAGCCCACTCTGTGCGCTGCTGCAGGGCTGGGTTGGGCTGCATGGGGCCATTTCAGAAGAACTGGGCTCGGCTCAGCACCGGAACGGAACGGAAGCCAACTGTTTTGTTTTTTTCCCCCTGGTGTTAGCACGTCTGTCTGACTAAACTGTCCAACTATAGCAGGCAGACTGAGCTCTGGTCTCCTCTCCTCTCACTTCATAATCAATGACCTTTCTGTTTAAGGTGATGGATGAGGGGAAACGGCAGCGTAAGCATGCGTGGTCTGTAGTCTCTCTCTCTCTCTCTCTCTCTCTCTCTCTCTCTCTCTCTCTCTCTCTCTCTCTCTCTCTCTCTCTCTCCCCCTCGTTCATCTCTGTCTGCTCTCTCTCTCTCTCTCTCTCTCTCTCTCTCTCTCTTTCTCTCCCCTCTCCCACATACGCTCTCGGCTGCTGAAGGTCAGCAACTAACACCGCTGTCAGATTCTGCAGAGTATACACGTGTGCTGTGGGCAAGCATGTATGTGATCTGTGTGTGCACACGTGTGTGTGTGGTGCATGCGTGGTGCGTGGTGCGTGCGTGCGCGTGTACCTCTGTGTGTGCTTGATCAGCTGTTTCGCGGCCCCTTCACTGCCTCTCGCTGCTGCATGATCCACCTGGGGGGGGTTATGGGTGGTTGGGGGGATTCCATTGTAAGTGGCTTACTGTGCATTGTCTGTGGTTTAGGCCTGTCACAATTACGACATAATCGTCTAATCACAAGTATTTGAGATAATCGCAATTATGTTTTGCACAATCGTCATAATAATTTCCATGTTGGATTTTCAAGAATACTGGAAATAGCAGATCTACAAGCTCAAAGCAAACGGCTATTTCCACTATTCATATAAAGCATAAAGTTGTTAGTTTATCTATTTGTCGTCTCTGCCCATTGCACCTTTTGTTTACAAAGCCTAAAAAGCCAAACATTTGTATTCATATGAATCAATGCCCAATGCCAAAAACAAGATCCTTCATTGCAATTATTTGTGTGACAATTAATCGTCAAGCAGAACTTGTAATCGTGACAGTCCTATATCTGTGTTGTTGATTTTGGGTGTTGTTGTTCCTGTTTGTTGTCTGTGTGTGCGTGTGTGCATGCGTGCGTATGTGCGTGCGTGCGTGTGTGTCCTCTCTCCAGGCCAGAGTGGAGAATGAGGTGCTAGGTTATAAGGACCTAGCAGCCCTTCCCAGGGTTAAAGCCATTTACGAGGTCCAGCAGCCTGACCTCCTCTCCTCATACGAGCCCTACCACAGATACTGCTCCGATGACAGACTAGACACCTACTGCTATGGGGAGGTATACCACTGACACACCAGTGACTAGACACCTTCTGCTATGGGGAGGTATACCACTGACACACCAGTGACTAGACACCTTCTGCTATGGGGAGGTATACCACTGACACAGTCAGTGACTAGACACCTTCTGCTATGGGGAGGTATACCACTGACACACCAGTGACTATATAGACACCTTCTGCTATGGGGAGGTATACCACTGACACACCAGTGACTATATAGACACCTTCTGCTATGGGGAGGTATATCACTGACACACCAGTGACTAGACACCTTCTGCTATGGGGAGGTATACCACTGACACACCAGTGACTATATAGACACCTTCTGCTATGGGGAGGTATACCACTGACACACCAGTGACTATATAGACACCTTCTGCTATGGGGAGGTATACCACTGACACACCAGTGACTAGACATCTTCTGCTATGGGGAGGTATACCACTGACACACCAGTGACTATATAGACACCTTCTGCTATGGGGAGGTATACCACTGACACACCAGTGACTAGACACCTTCTGCTATGGGGAGGTATAACACTGACACACCAGTGACTATATAGACACCTTCTGCTATGGGGAGGTATATCACTGACACACCAGTGACTAGACATCTTCTGCTATGGGGAGGTATACCACTGACACACCAGTGACTAGACATCTTCTGCTATGGGGAGGTATACCACTGACACACCAGTGACTATATAGACACCTTCTGCTATGGGGAGGTATACCACTGACACACCAGTGACTAGACACCTTCTGCTATGGGGAGGTATAACACTGACACACCAGTGACTAGACACCTTCTGCTATGGGGAGGTATACCACTGACACACCAGTGACTAGACACCTTCTGCTATGGGGAGGTATATCACTGACACACCAGTGACTAGACATCTTCTGCTATGGGGAGGTATACCACTGACACACCAGTGACTAGACATCTTCTGCTATGGGGAGGTATACCACTGACACACTAGTGACTATATAGACACCTTCTGCTATGGGGAGGTATACCACTGACACACCAGTGACTATATAGACACCTTCTGCTATGGGGAGGTATATCACTGACACACCAGTGACTAGACACCTTCTGCTATGGGGAGGTATATCACTGACACACTAGTGACTATAGTCTCGCGTAGCCAGACAACTATTCCACAATCTCCGAATGTTACATAGAGTCTGGAACTACAGCTCCCAAGAGCCAAGTAACGGAAGCTGTCTCTGCTGCTCAGACCGGAAAGATATTCGACTAATCACGACGACGGTGCTCACGGAACTATAGTGCCATTGGAAACACAGTCATATGAGCGGGAGATTTATGTTATTTGTGCGCGGATAGTTTAACACATAAAAGTATCATAGAATTAACACCGACAACAATACATAATACATCAGACAATACAATTACTTAAAAAACTAAACAAAAAACTAAACAAAAAACAAAACAAACATACAGTACATACATATAAATACAGTATATTAAAATAAGGGCACTTAGACTGGTAACAACAACAGAGTCCTTATGGCCACAAGACCAAATAGCTGCAGAGAATACAATTAGACATTTTCAGTTTCCACCATTAAATAAGATAAATCATTAACCGTAATATATTGGATAAACCGTCCCCATATCTTATCAAACATCTTTTGTTTATTTTTCAAAGTATACGTAAGTGATTCTTTCCAGAGGAAGACACAATGACAGCTCCCTAAACCACTGAGCAATACTGGGTTTGCCTATCTTTTTCCACGATAAAGCTATAGCCCTTTTGGCTTGTAGTAAACATAAATCTAGAAATCTTTGTTCGCTACTCTGAATCTTATGGCCAGGTGGGTAAAGACCTAATAGAAACAGTTTCGGGTCAAGCTCAATATTTATCAATAATATCTTCTGAATCTCCCTCCTTACTTCTTCCCAGAATTCTTTCACTCTTGGGCATGCCCACAGACAATGGAAAAGTGTACCTTTGTCTTTACCACATCTGATACAAGTATCTGGAATATCTACACTAAATTTATTTAATTTCTCTGGAGTGATATACACCCTCATCAGCCAATTATATTGCAATACTTTTAACCGAGTGTTACCCGTCTGGGATTGAGCCTCCATACAGGCTGTGCTCCACTCTTCCAATGTCACAAATGTGTTTCTTAAAGGTGTCTAGTAACAATCCAAACGCTGGAATTCAACTCCCCTAGACTAGAGGAACCATAGTAACAGATGCTGAAAGTTGGGGTACCCACAACCATATGCGGGAAAGTTGAATATTTCTTATTCCTTAAGTAGTAGATGGGTTAAACTCAAATGTTTTCATGATTCTGAATCCATAGCAAGCATTGTGTTTTTATCGATATTTCAGATATTATCCCGTACAATCACTGATTTGCTGCGTTGTTTAAACCCATGTCTGTTTTATTCTCCTGTCAGTACAGGATATGAGACTTAACTCACCAGCAGGCCTTGACTCTCTTCTTTCTGTTGTTTTTCACAGTCACTCGCGACACTCTCTGGCTACTCTCAGGTGAGTGTCTCTGCTTCGTGCATGCATTCCACGCAGGTTCAGACCAGCCAATTGGCAAGACAGTGGATTGTGAGTAAATTGTAGGAAAAAGTAGGGCATTTGCAAATGTGTTGTTATGTAAATGCTATTCATTTTACAATGAAAAGAAGTCTCTAAGAAAGAAAGAGAAGAAATTAGCGAGACTAAACAGTGAAAAGAGCCTTGAGGAAACACTTATTTCCAGAAAAAATGCAGGAAAAGTACAGGAAAGCCTGAAGTGTTGGAATGGCACATCTGTACTTATCGTATCTGTTCTTTGTGTCTCTGTATGTCTATGACTGATATGTGATGGACATGCACTGTGTCTTTGTCTCTGTAGGACTATGTGATGATGGACATGCACTGTTGTCTTTGTCTCTGTAGGACTATGTGATGGACATGCACTGTTGTCTTTGTCTCTGTAGGACTATGACAGCCTGGACATGAAGCAGAGACGGTGCTCCATCGACTCGCCCACGTACAGCCGCCACGGCATGTCTCCCATCATGCCTCGCTCCCCGCAAAACTTTGGTTACCCTGGTGAGTCCTGCGGTGCACACCACTTCAGTTCTGCATGGCCTCTCTCTCTCTCTCTCTCGCTGAACATCAGATCAAATCAAACAATTATTCTATGGCAGGGCGGTTTCTCAAAGTGGGTGCCGTGGCACCCCTTGACGCAAGTCCAGCGGTGCCTCAGAACACTTTGATAATATTTTCAATGTCACTTCAGTTTAACCACTTACACCCATACAAGTTAAACTGCACTTGGGGGGCGGGGGGGGGGGGGGGGGCGGGGGGATTTACATATTTACGTACTGTAAATATGACAGAAGGTGCTATAAAGTAACGATGTCATTCAGGGGTGCCGTGGCTGAAAACTCTATTTACAGGGGTGACCTGAGTCAAAGATGTTTGAGAAGAAGCAGTGAGCACTGCTCTATGGCCTCTAGTTGGCCTCAGTAATCTGACCCACTCAGCCCACAACGGCACGGTGTAGAGTTGTCTCTGAGTTGCGCTAATGAAATCTCCTCTCAGTGCAAAGAAGTGTTATGATACTAATCACCAACCATACAAATGTACAATGACCTCACTGAATTACTAACATGGCTCGTTGTTGGTGTTCCGTATTGCTGTTAACGCGCAACGTATTTTAATAATATATAATAGAATAAAACGTTATTCTAACCAATCTGTAGGGTAGGGTGTCGGTGGCCGTGGCATTGTTCCGACTTGTTATTCCGATGTCACGCTGGTCGGTCCGACTCGCCCCATTACTAACCCTATCCCTAACCTTAACCGCACGCTAACTCCCGTAGTCGGACTAATTATGGGCAGTCCCCAGAGTATCTGCAGTGGTTGTATCGGTCGTCTCGCTATACTCTTCCGTTGAAAAATGTAGACGCTGGTGTCGAGTAGGACGTAGTAATGCCTGAAGCTCATGATGTGTACAGTTTCTCCCCCGACCAAACAGGGATTTTCATGTTGGGAGAGCGGTAGAAAATTTGGTCTCTCAAACCCAGAGTAGGACATAAAGGTTACATTAATCCAACTCTCGTTCACATCCATTTCCCTTAATAATGACCATTGATGTATTTACAACCATAGTGGCGATGTAATTGCTGCTGTAATAAAAGATGTAGCGTAGTAGTATTCATTAAAAAAAATCACTCCAGTTTGTACTGTTCGGCTCTCATTATGCTTCTAGATTGCCTCTTGGCTGCCATTTCACTCAACTCTTACACATGTGTATTGACACTGTAACATGTACCACAATACAAGACATTGTTTTCTGTCATTACACAAGTGGAATAGTCTTTTTTAAAGTTTCACACGCCTAATTTGGGGGTAAAGCTTTGCTGTTTTTTTCATGTGAATGGGTGGGACTTGTGACCATGCTCATCTTTCTTTTGCTGTGATTGGCTGGGGCTGGCTGCAGGCTCCGAGAGCGGCAGGAGCTCACCGTATTACGGCCAGGAGGGGCGATCGAGTACCCCGACCACATACCAGCCCCCCAAACACTTTCATGTGCCAGGTAGGACCCTTCAGCCTTCATCCTCCTCTGCCTATTCACCCAACCTGCTAGATTACAAGTCATCAACCACACCAGTCAAGTCATTCAAGTTGTTCTGTCGATTTTTGGGAGGGTGGAAATGTTTACTCTTGATTTCCCATGCATGATGTCTCTAGCATTCTAGTGCTAGATTTATACTTGGTTGTGCGTGATTTGTCGTTCTAGTTTGAACAGTATACACCACGGCTGTTTTGTTTTTTTGGTGGTGCACGACAGCAGCACACACAACCAAGTATGAATCAGGCCTCACACTTTCTCTTTACCTTTCCCCTTTATAATACTTCCCCTCACAGCAGTCCCCCCCCCTCCTCCTCCCCCTCCTCCTCCCCTAAACTCCTCCATTATTCACTTCTCCATCTCCTCTGTCTCTCCTCAGCCTCAGGGGACCCCAACATCTACAGGAGGCCTCCCAACTATAAGAGAACGGGTACAGTGGCTTAGCCCCGCCTTAGCCTGCCTGTTCCTCCTCAGTGTAGTGGTATACTGTACTGTTTCAGTATCTGATAGATGTTCTTAGCCTGCCTGTTCCTTCCTCAGTGTAGTCGTGCTGTATTGTGTCAGTATCTGATAGATGTTCGTGGTGACCCGTTGATGACCTCGTGGAGTAGAGAAGCTGATAACGCGGTGATATGCTGTATAGTCGTCGGCGAGCCGTTATTATCAGCCTCCCAGCAAGCACTGTCAGGACCTGGACGAATTAGTGATGTCTCGATTGGGGCCAGATCAAGTCAAACCAAGTCACATCTGGCCCAGAATATCACCTGATTTCAACCAACATAAATTTTACCCACTAAGACGGACGTCCCTGGATGAATCAGAGAGAGTCTGATCGAGGTCAGATCAACTTAAGTCATATCATTGCTAGTCAGATCTGGCCCAGAATAAGCTATAGTATTTAAACTGGTGAAGACGTCCTGGAAATGACGTAAAGATCATCCCCATATGGGCTGTGATCTGGCCTAGTCCTGAACGTCACCGGAGTCACTGGAGGACGTTATTCATAACGTTATCATGACGTTATTTGGCTTGCTGGGCTAGGCTTTTATTTTCGTTCGCTCAAAAATGGAAAGCCTGGGAAGTGGGAGTGAACTACAGTGCAGAGGGGCGTCGCACTCAATATAGTGACTTCAGTTTTCTCCGATGTTTTCTACCAGGGAGGAAAAGGACGGAGGGGGGGTTGGGGGGGGGGGGGGGGGGGGGGGGGGTCTCTGATCGGTGAAGCAATATTCTCCAGTGCTTGCTCCAAGCGCGCGCCTTTAGACCAGAAAGCACACTGGCTATTATCAGCCTAGAATCCAAGCTCTCGCTGACAAAACCACAAAATTATAACAATGGTTGAGCACTGTTAGTCATTATAATTAGTGTAAAAAATGTACAAAATGGACAGATCCACTTTTTACTGGAACCGTCCATTGCGCACAGATATACTGTACGCCCGCAGAGAATTATCATCAGGCTCCCCAGTGTGAGCAGGTGACAGGTAAAAAAATTAACATAAATGTACTGTACATGGAATATAAATGTGGGTGAATGTAAAAATGTGTGCATTTATAGAGCATATAGAATCTATATGATTGTGTGTGTGTGTGTGCACGCACATGGCATGCTTGCAGGTGCACACGTGAGCACACGTGAGCGTGTGTGTGTGTGTGTGGGTGTGTGTGTATAGTTCCCATTGCTTATTCTAATTCTACTTATTCTTATTCTCACTCTTGCTCATTTATATACAGGACGTTGTCAGAAACTTTATGTTATGGATGTTTTATGGAGTCTGTGAAAGTGCTCTGCACAATGTGTACTTACTGTACCCTTTGGCTCTGCAGCAGCCACTGGCAGACAGACAGATACCATGATAGCAAGAGGGCTTTGTAACGTTTTGAAGGATTACGTTTAATTAATACTAGTGTTTTTGGCAAGCACCACCATTGTATGATGTACAGTACAATACATTAGGCTTCATCAGGAGAGTCGGGGGAGATTGTTCTGAGCTTGCAAAATGGGAAGATAAGAGGAGGATGGGTCATTTCTTTAATGGGTGGATTTTCTTATAGATAAATTGACAGACAGACAGACAAGGCAGACAGACAGACAGACAGACAGACAGACAGACAGACAGACAGACAGACAGACAGACAGACAGACAGACAGACAGACAGACAGACAGACCTTGTTCCTTGTACTCACTAGAAAAGAGGATAGTGCACCTTAACTACAGTCTTGCATGTATTTGTGGGCTTGTGTTAGAGAGAGCACGTGCGTGTGTGCGCGCAACCGTGCGTGCGTGAGTGAGTGCTTGTTTTTCTAGGTGTGTGTCAGTATGTTAACTTGTGTTGTGAACATTATGGCCCTTCAATAATACAACATAAATGTTAGTGCTACATCACTGACCTCTGGAAGCAGACGCACCTTCATTTGAATACATATAACATTCACAAGTTGTATTATTATTATTTATTTCATATTTTGTGTGGTTAATGATGGCACGTGCGCTTTAGTAAGCTGAGTCAGAGTGCAA
The DNA here is from genome assembly GCF_951216825.1 of Electrona antarctica. Classification (NCBI taxonomy): domain Eukaryota; kingdom Metazoa; phylum Chordata; class Actinopteri; order Myctophiformes; family Myctophidae; genus Electrona; species Electrona antarctica. The sequence continues at coordinate 18,683,928 of NC_136806.1, forward strand.
TAAGACTGTATGCAGCTGCCTGTGCATATCATAATGTACTTCTGTTGAGGTCCGAAAATGAATTAATGTGATTTGAATTGGTGAGGGGAAAAAACAGGTCTGACCACAGATAACGAGTCTCCAGCCACACACAGTCTTTAAACATCTGCGTTGTGAGGTTATTGGCATTCAGCCGCACGCGTCCACATCGCTCATATTGATCCTCCTGCATGGTCCTTACGCGGCTATTAAGAAATTACACTCTCTTGCCTCAGTGCTAAAGATGATTAATATAAAAATTAACAAACAATAGAGTCATAATAAGGCGTGCTGATCTGCATACCAATGGCCTGTAACGTGCTGTTCAGTTGACACTTTTGCTATCTGTACACAACTACACAACTGTGTCTTGTCTTGGCTATATGTGTATGATGTGAAACCATGTCCTCTGTGCGTTATGGATATCATAGCAAATACACTAACACACCCTTCTCCTCCTCTGTGTTATGCCCCAATAACATTTCCCCTTTTTCTTTTCACCTCTTTCCTTATTGCGTCCAATCACTTTTATTCAATTCCCTCCACCTTCTGCTCCACCTTACCCTTGGTGAACTCTGTAAGTATTCCCCCACCTATCGCTGTCTCACTGCTATATGTTTCTGTCTGTCTGTCTTTCTGTCTGTCCATAACCGTAGTGTGTGTATGTATGTGCTATGTACAGTACATGCATGTACGTTACGTACATGCATGCATGAAGCCACATTTGTCATGGTGTATCCATAATCAAAATGTATACGTCAGCCAATCTATGGCTGTGAAAACTCTTTCAGGAAGTTAAGTACGGAAGTCTCAATCGGTCGCCGCGGGTTCTGTCGCGCGTGTGCGAGCGCGGCGCACCTGTGCGTGCATGTGTGTGCGTGTGCATGTTGTGCGTGCGTGTAGAGGCTTATTGTGCAGTCAGCAATGAGAACGTCGTTCATCAGTGTCATCATGCGTCATGTTTATAGGAATTCAATGGACCTTGGATTGGGTTCGTTGTGTCTAATGACTAACAGGGTGAAGAGCGATGTATCACTCTGCATGTCACTGTCATCGACTGTGCTCCAGCTCAAAGTGGCCTCTCTCATGCCACTCATAAAACTACCCAGTCAGTTTGGCCTGGTCTTTAACGTGTAGTAGTTACCGTACACTTACTTTAACAGAATTGATTTTGTCCGACGACTCCGGCGGTGAGGAAAATAACCGTATATTGTGGTTGTTCTTTCCGGGCCGTATTGCCTTTTACGATGGCCATTAACGTCCTTTATCCCCTCAGCATAGTACAGTTCACTGCGCGCGCGCAGATCACAGAAAACGGCAGTTCAGATGGTTCTGTCGATTGTGTGAAGGTTGATGTTGACCCTTTCTCGTAATCTTGCCTCCCGTCTCTCCCCAGACTGTCGTGTGGATCAAGCCACAAAAAGCAGGACCAGCGAGGACATCCAGAGATCTTCCAGATTGTCCACCTACTCTCCTGAGCCATATGCCCAGTCAGAGACTGACTACTACTGCAGCTCACCCAAAGGTACCTCCCGTGGCTTCTTCCACACTTCTCAAAAACACAGAACCCACAGTCACAATCTCACCCAAAATGGGTACATACAGTAGTATACACTGTCTGAAACTGAAAGAAATATTCTTTAGGTAAAAACATTTAATTAATACATTTTTATTTTAGTAATTTCATCAAGAAATAAAATAAAATCTTAAGAAATTCTCTCTCTCTCTCCCAACACCCCCCCCCCTCTCTCTAACTTCCATCCCAGTTTACCGCGTGCCGAGAAGAAGGTTCTCCACGGGAGGAGATGAAGAGAGTTGGAGCCACAGCCTTCAAAGAGTACGAGGCTCATTATTTCACCATCTTTAAACCACTCTGCTTCTTCAGACCTGTGGATGATGTGCTCATGTCATTTCATTTTGTTTTCCTGCATGATTTCCAGCAGTATTTTGTGTTTCTCTCTGTGCTGCGTTAATGTGCATACAGTACGTTGGTTAGACATATACTAACAGTCCGACAGGCATTAGTCCGACAAGACCGTGGCTCCCGTCACACGTGGCTGGTTACAACTAACCCGTCGCCGGTTACAACTCGCCCGTGGCTCCCGACATGCAGTGGCACGTTAAAACTAAACCGTGCCAGGTTAAAACTAACCCGTGGCTCCCGACATGTGTGGCTCCTGACATGCGTGGCAGGTTAAAACTAACCCGTGGCAGGTTAAACCCGTGGCTTCCTGTGAGGTTAGGTTAGGGTGTCGGACTAATGCCTGTCGGACTGTCTGTTAGTATACATCGGACCAAACACATGCACCCTAATTTTCGCTTGTTGCACATTAATTCAATGTATTTGTTTTAACCGATGTCACTTTCACCTCCCCCATCCCTCACTTTCTCTCTCTCTCTCTCTCTCTCTCTCTCTCTCTCTCTGTCTCTCTCTATCTCTCAGATCGGGAGTGGCATCGGCAGGATGATCCTAAAGGAGGAGATGAAAGCCAGATCTGGTTCCTATGACAACGACCCCTGGGGCAGCGCGAGGAATTCTCGCAGCGGGAGCAAGGAAACTCTCAACACGACGGGCTACAACAACACTGTCAACGGATGTAAGGATTCACCACTCTCTGTCTCTCTCTGTCTGTCTGTCTGTCTGTCTGTCTGTCTGTCTGTCTGTCTGTCTGTCTGTCTGTCTGTCTGTCTGTCTGTCTCTGTCTCTGTCTCTGTCTCTGTCTCTGTCTCTATCTCTGTCTCTGTCTCTGTCTCTTTCTCTTTCTCTTTCTCTTTCTCTCTCTCTCTCTCTCTTTCTCTCTCTCTTTCTCTCTCTCTTTGTCTCTCTCTCATGCATGTGCTATATCTCTCTATCTACAGTCTATTATCGGTTAGTTTCTGTGTTTATCTATCCATGTACATCTGTGTGCCGTGTGCAATTGCATGCGTGGTTCGCCATGTACACGCCGGCGGTGTGTCTATTCCCCCTCGGTTGTGTGCGTGTGTGTGCGTGCGTGCGTGCATGCGTGCGTGCGTGCGTGCGTGCGTGCGTGCGTGCGTGCATGCGTGCGTATTATTATACCAGTATAGTATGTGTGCCACAAGGCTTATTTTTTACGAGTCTCAATATCTGCTGTCAGTCACTAGTCAGATGGTCAGGGGGAGGGGCAGTGGGCGGGGTGTTAGTGGGAGGGGTCAGCAGGTCAAGGCTGCTGAAGGCATCAGGCATTGAAAGCTTCATAAGGCCTCATTCATACTTGGTTGGCCATCGTGGCGCACACTCACACTGTAGTGTTTTCGTCGACTATGACGGGTTTTTTTTCTTCGCTGACTACCTATTTTCACTGACGAAAACGAAATAAAAGCGAAATGAAAACTAAGCTATGACGACTAAAACTAATACTAAATATATTGACAATTTTGTCAACAAATGAAAACTCGACTAAAATATCAGGGAGGGACTACTAGGGTAGAAGAGATCCCGTAGGACTAAAAGACAAGACATTTGATGTTTTGGCACAAAGGTGTTGCATTAAGCCTCTAGTCTAATGGGTGTGTTTTGGGGCGTTGCGTTAATTAAACCACCCGTAGTGTCTTCACACAACAAACTTTAAATCAGGCTTACAACAGCTGTCACAAGATGCTGTGACGAGACGGGAGCAGATGTGGTCCTGATCATAATCCACTTTAAACTGTTGGAGCAGCTGGAAGCAGCTGAGCCCCTCACAACAACCAGGTGTGCAGACGGAGCCAGACGTGAAGAATGCAGGTCTGAGACACACAGGGCCCTATTTCGATGATCTATGCCGCAGCGGTCCCCAAACGTTTTTGGCCGTGCACCCCCTGTTACCTCCGAGCTGACGTACCCCCCCCAACGCTCGGTCTCGATGTATTTGGACAAAAAATTAACATTTTTTAATATGATTATGGCAAAATAATCGCAGAATGTCACTGCACTGAGAGACACGCAGCTGCTGTATACTCCCGCAGCGGCTCTATGCATCTCCTTACAACAGTGGTTTACCGGGTTTTGCCCTTTGTGTTAAATAACACCATAAAACCGCCATTACCCTTTTCATGTCACACACCCCCTATAGAGAGCGTGCGTGCACCACAAGGGGTGCACGAACCACAGTTTGGGAACCCCTGATCTATGGTGCAGGATATAAAACTCTGGCCGCAAATTGCTGCGAGTGGGCGGGGGGGGGGGGGGTTGTCCACGCTAAATTGTGCAAGTTAGACAGACAGACCCTTAAGCCTCTCAATTAGTCATGGGCCGTTACGTTAATTTAATGAAACCATTCAGACTGTCTTCTCCCATTCCCTTAAAGAGAACGCTATTGGCACATTGCTTGATATTAAGATGATTGATTGACCATTTCTGATGTGGAAAAGTGAGGTCCATCTAGTGTTTGAATTGAGACACATCCTTGTTGTTCTTTATTTAAAACCACGCAATTAAAGCATGACTAAGACGTTTGAGTGCAAAAACAATGCATGTTTCTCGTTAGGAAACCCTCATGTCATTGTGTATTATTGTCATGTTGGCATTGGATGGAATTTGGTTGCCTCATCATGTGCACACATTGTGAACCACTATAGAGCATCTTAATCCCAGTAATGCACTGTGCAAATAATGAGGATATATCTGTGCTGTGCTGTCACTGCCATGGTTAAGTCTAAAACAGGGCTGGACTGAGACAAAGATTCGGCCCGGACATTTTCGCGGAATTTGGCACCACAACCAGCGCGCAGATAGGCCTACTCTACTGACCTTTTGGGTCGAGGCCCATACAAATACTTGAAATACAAGCCCTTAACATCACCACATTTACAGTACAACATAAATGATACACAACCAACGGACAACTAATTTAACATTTGGCCCAGACCGGCCCACCAGAGGGTCGGCCCACCAGAGGGTCGGCCCACCGGAGGGTCGGCCCACCGGAGGGTCGGCCCACCAGAGGGTCGGCCCACCAGAGGGTCGGCCCACCAGAGGGTCGGCCCACCGGGCATATGCCTGGTACGTCCTGTGGCCAGTCCACCCCTGGTCTAAAAACTGCACAGCGCAAACTCTGTGTGCAAGATAGCAGTGCACCCATATAGCGCCAGACCACACCTTATTTTATTTACCACCTTGGGCCCACAATGTTAAAGCAAAAGTCGTCTTTCTCCTCTCCTCTCCTCTCCTCTCCTCTCCTCTCCTCTCCTCTCCTCTCCTCTCCTCTCCTCTCCTCTCCTCTCCTCTCCTCTCCTCTCCTCTCCTCTCCTCTCCTCTCCTCTAGGGCTCCATTTCCGTCACCGCTAAACGAATAGTTCAACTAGCCAATCTACATTGACACATTGTGAGCTTGTAGACTGGCCATTTTAACAGTTCTACTGCGTACTACGCGTTACCCGCATTATAATCAAATATTCTACGCTGCCGGGATTGTTTTATTACCTTTAGATCATACGCTGAAGTATCTGGGCTTTTGATCGTCGAAAATCCGCTGAAGATAGCTTGCGCCGTGTGTTTACATTCCATCGCACCAATCGCCATCTTGCTACGGTACATGGAGGGGGGTGTGAGGCTGTTGTAGTCAGACAAAACCCCTGTTCACTTGCATTGGATATAATATAATTTTTAATTATTAAAATTTGGCGATTTAGACACATAAAACAAATAGCAGGAATGTCGTATTAAGCAGGGCTTATCGTTTGATCAATCAATTTAAGGCCCTGAAAGTGTTTATTCAAAAATGTTTTGCAAAATAGTGAAAAAAAAGGCAAAGAAGTTTAGGGATAAGGGGTTTAGCGGTGACGAAAATGGAGTCCCTACTCTCCTCTCCTCTATACCATAAAGCAGCTGGTGCCATACTGCTTGTGCCTCATGATGTCACTCACCCCCCCCCCCCCCCCCCCCCGCCTGTTCTCACAGCTGGCAACCCACAGCCTAGGTTATTTATGAATAGTAACACCTCATTAAAGATGGGAACAAAACTGTATTGTGTGTGTGTGTGTGTGTGTGTGTGTGTGTGTGTGGCGTGGCTTGGCATAGGCGCCAGCAGGAGGGTTTCTAGAGATACAATGTCCCCCCACAATTACCATTGTGTGCGCAAATGGTAAATGGTGCATTTATATAGCGCCCTTTATCCAAGGCGCAGTACATAGATTGTGCATCACATTCACCCATTCACATACACCGATGACAGAGGAAACCAAGCAAGGCACCAACCTGCACATCGGGAGCAATTAGGAGTTCAGTGTCTTGCTCAAGGAAGGACACTTCAACGCTAACTCTGGGGGAGCCCGGATTCGAACTGGTAACCTTGCGGTTCCCGTCCGGCCACTCTACCCATGAGCCACCGCCACCCCTGTGTACTGCCTGATCTCACAGAGTGTTCTGTTGCTGCACTGAAGCCGTGATCAACTGACGGCCAGACAGGCTGGATATAGCCTAATATGTACATACATACATCTTTCATCAGATGCCCTCTGGGCTCGGGCTGCAAGAAGCCTACAGGATATTTGCAGAATTGATGTATGTGTACTGTACTGTATGTCTGGCACGCCCTCAGAGCCCTGTGTCACATGCACAGAAAGCAGTTTTTGCCGTAATTCCTGGGACCTGATCAACTTTGCAAAATGCGGAGAGGGAAACGTAATTACTAATGGCGTGAACTAGGGATGTCCCGATCACGTTTTTCACTTATGCCATATCGCAATAGTACAATATCTAAAATCACAGACAATATCCAGTCTAATATCCACATATATGATATGATATAATATTGATACTAGGGATCATGTTTTTTTTGTTGCTCCTGATCCGATTCCAATCATTTGAACATGACGTGATCGGCCCAGATTACCCCGGTTTAGGGACTCTGACGCAAGATAGGGCCCTGCAGTAAGCTATACACAGAGGGCAATTCATCTACTTGTACTTTCTGTGAACTCTGTGGTGGAGACAATATGCTATTTGACAAAATTCTATTTTGGGTGCAAACGCCAGGGGGAGTCAGCGGCCACCGCCTGTGAATGACGCCCCTGCTGCTGTCCAATAACACAGGTGCATTATGGGAATTGTGCCCAAATTGTTGCTGAGACAAGGGACATACAGTACTGTAAGTGGGTAAAGAGAGTAGACTTACAGTAAGTGTAAACTAGAATTTCCCCAGTGGTGGAAAAAATGTTTTACTTAAAGGTGTAGTGAAATGATTTTTTTTTCACACTTTTAGACCATATCCGTGGTCATCATATGGGCATACCTAACAATGGATGCCAAAAAAATGGGCAAATTCTCATTTTTATGTGTATTTATATCAAAAGTATATAAAAAATATATTTGTATTACTTCCTGAAAACGAAAACGTGCTGCGTGATGACGTGTCGAGGCCCACATCGATAAAAGCCAATAAAAATGAAGCTCACCCGTTTAATTCCCCATATGTGCGCATCCATGCAGCACAGCTGCTATTGATTACAGAAATCCTCCGTTTTTATTCCCAGTCAAGATCCAGACAGTGTATTACTCGGTTTCAACTTAATCATCACGCTAAAATATGTATCTGAAAACATTATAGGGTAGAAATAAGCCACATATCAAAATAAAATGTCCACCATTTCCGTTGTATCAATACTGCAATGTAGAAATACTCCATTACAAGAAAAGTCCAGAATAAAAAAATGACTTAAGTAATTCAAGTTTTCAAATGTTTAAACAACTTTTGAAAAAGTGATTAATCTATGTTTTGTAATAATAATTAAAATCTACAAAGTAACTAGTAGCTAAAGTTTTCAAATAAATGTAGTGGAGTCTTCAGAGATGAACCAAAACTTTGTGACATCACCGTCTGGCCACGCCCACTATTAATGCCCCCCACGGCATTTTCCATTCCGGGCCGTGTGGGGTATGAGTGCGTGCGTGCGTGCGTGCGTGCATGCGTGCGTGCGTGCGTGCGTGCGTGCAGGCGTGCAGGCGTGCGTGCGTGCGTGTATGGGTGCGTGCGTGCATGGGTGGGTATGGGTGTGGGACTGTGGGTGTGTGGGACTGTGGGTGTGTGGGTGCGTGCGTGCAGGCGTTCATGTGTTCCTCGCCCCTCTCATCTTGTCTTCCTCTGCCTCATTGCCTCTTTGATGTTGGGCTCCTCCCAGGGCATGATGGGTACCCAGTACCCAGACTGCTTCTCTTCTTCCATCTGGTTTAACTAGTTAAATGCTGCTCAGATCCCAGGATTGCCCAGTTCTACAAAATGATTGCATACCTGTAGATATGATACCATACCATGCAGATCAGAATTTATAGTTACTACTCCAATTATGTTGTGTACAGCATGCATGTAAAGTGTTGGGGGTTGAGAAAAATAGCTATATTGGAAAAAGTACTTCTCACATGTCTTAAGCACGGTATAAAAGTTAAAATGACAACCTGCAATGATGTGGTCTATGGAGGATGGGAAGATACACACTTTGTGTCGCAATTGATCTGAAAAGAGAATTATTGGCCAAAAACAGCTGATCTGCAACTGCACAATGCGTCGCATAGCGACACTGAGCTTATAAATCCACTGCGGGCATAACACCTCATCTTCGGGTGTATACCATACCGGTATGCAACAACGTGTTGCCATGGAGGTTTTAGGTTCAGCAGTGCTTTGTTTTATCTCTTGCTCACACAAAAGTGAACAACTAAACTGTTGAACGAACGGATCTGGTTGAAAGATCTGTTCATGCACAAGTGGTGAGCTCAGAAGAATTAGCCTATACTAGGCTACTTCTTATTTATGTGGAATTTAAGCAAGAGCTTAAACTGGGGGGGGGGGGGGGGGGGGGTTATCTGTTCCAAAAGTATGTGTACAGTACAGACTAGGCTTCAGTATTTGTCTTCATTCCCAAGGTCATTGGTTGGTGTAAACTGGACTGGATACCTAAAAGGGGACTGCCCAAGTCCCGTTAGTCTGACCTACGTGGCTGGTTAAGACTGGGGTTAGGATTAGCTACCTACGTGGGTGGTTAAGACTGGGGTTAGGATTAGCGACCTACGTGGGTGGTTAAGACTGGGGTTAGGATTAGCGACCTACGTGGCTGGTTAAGACTGAGGCGTAGCCGGTTAAGACTGGGGTTAGGATTAGCGACCTACGTGGCTGGTTAAGACTGAGGTTAGGATTAGCGACCTACGTGGCTGGTTAAGACTGAGGTTAGGATTAGCGACCTACGTGGCCGGTTAAGACTGAGGTTAGGATTAGCGACCTACGTGGACGGTTAAAACTGAGGTTAGGATTAGCGACCTACGTGGCTGGTTAAGACTGAGGCGTAGCCGGTTAAGACTGGGGTTAGGATTAGCGACCTACGTGGCTGGTTAAGACTGAGGTTAGGATTAGCGAGCTACGTGGCCGGTTAAGACTGAGGTTAGGATTAGCGACCTACGTGGACGGTTAAAACTGAGGTTAGGATTAGCGACCTACGTGGCTGGTTAAGACTGAGGTTAGGATTAGCGACCTACGTGGCTGGTTAAGACTGGGGTTAGGATTAGCGACCTACATTGCTGGTTAAGACTGAGGTTAGGATTAGCGACCTACGTGGCTGGTTAAGACTGAGGCGTAGCCGGTTAAAACTGGGGTTAGGATTAGCGACCTACGTGGCTGGTTAAGACTGAGGTTAGGATTAGCGACCTACGTGGCCGGTTAAGACTGAGGTTAGGATTAGCGACCTACGTGGCTGGTTAAGACTGAGGTTAGGATTAGCGACCTACGTGGCCGGTTAAGACTGAGGTTAGGATTAGCTACCTACGTGGCTGGTTAAGACTGAGGCGTAGCCGGTTAAGACTGGGGTTAGGATTAGCGACCTACGTGGGTGGTTAAGACTGGGGTTAGGATTAGCGACCTACGTGGCTGGTTAAGACTGAGGCGTAGCCGGTTAAGACTGGGGTTAGGATTAGCGACCTACGTGGCTGGTTAAGACTGAGGTTAGGATTAGCGACCTACGTGGCTGGTTAAGACTGAGGTTAGGATTAGCGACCTACGTGGCCGGTTAAGACTGAGGTTAGGATTAGCGACCTACGTGGACGGTTAAAACTGAGGTTAGGATTAGCGACCTACGTGGCTGGTTAAGACTGAGGCGTAGCCGGTTAAGACTGGGGTTAGGATTAGCGACCTACGTGGCTGGTTAAGACTGAGGTTAGGATTAGCGAGCTACGTGGCCGGTTAAGACTGAGGTTAGGATTAGCGACCTACGTGGACGGTTAAAACTGAGGTTAGGATTAGCGACCTACGTGGCTGGTTAAGACTGAGGTTAGGATTAGCGACCTACGTGGCTGGTTAAGACTGGGGTTAGGATTAGCGACCTACATTGCTGGTTAAGACTGAGGTTAGGATTAGCGACCTACGTGGCTGGTTAAGACTGAGGCGTAGCCGGTTAAAACTGGGGTTAGGATTAGCGACCTACGTGGCTGGTTAAGACTGAGGTTAGGATTAGCGACCTACGTGGCCGGTTAAGACTGAGGTTAGGATTAGCGACCTACGTGGACGGTTAAGACTGAGGTTAGGATTAGCGACCTACGTGGCCGGTTAAGACTGAGGTTAGGATTAGGGTTTGGGATAGTGTCAGTAATCAGAGTAACGGGAGGTCGGAACATGACATGTTACCCTGGATAAAAACCTTTGTACTTTGAACCAACGGGCATCACACTTGAATGTAAGAATGTATGCATAATGTATTTGGCTATAGAGGAAGGTATAATTTACACCGCCCATCTATGTTTAAATGTATTTCGATTCAACGAGCCAAAAGTAATGTTTTTGTTACAAAAAGATCCAACAACAGTTACTTGTAAATGTGGTGCCTTTGTAGAAGAATGCCCTCCCTTTGTTTAAGTGACATTTGTTGTACTTTAGCCATATGTTGCGTGCCATCATTGTGTTCTATTTTTATGTTCATCATACCATGTGATTATGGTCTTGAGGCGCATGCATAAATAAATGAAAGAAAACTTGCAGTTTAACTCAAAGCAGCGGGGAAGCGGTTCTGTTCAGTTCAGTTCTGTTCAGTTTAACTCAAAGCAGAGGGGAAGCGGTTCTGTTCAGTTCAGTTCTGTTCAGTTTAACTCAAAGCAGCGGGGAAGCGGTTCTGTTCAGTTCAGTTCTGTTCAGTTTAACTCAAAGCAGAGGGGAAGCGGTTCTGTTCAGTTCAGTTCTGTTCAGTTTAACTCAAAGCAGAGGGGAAGCGGTTCTGTTCAGTTCAGTTCTGTTCAGTTTAACTCAAAGCAGAGGGGAAGCGGTTCTGTTCAGTTCTGTTCAGTTTAACTCAAAGCAACGGGGAAGCGGTTCTGTTCAGTTCTGTTCAGTTTAACTCAAAGCAACGGGGAAGCGGTTCTGTTCAGTTCTGTTCAGTTTAACTCAAAGCAACGGGGAAGCGGTTCTGTTCAGTTCTGTTCAGTTTAACTCAAAGCAGAGGGGAAGCGGTTCTGTTCAGTTCTGTTCAGTTTAACTCAAAGCAGAGGGGAAGCGGTTCTGTTCAGTTCTGTTCAGTTTAACTCAAAGCAGAGGGGAAGCGGTTCTGTTCAGTTCTGTTCAGTTTAACTCAAAGCAGAGGGGAAGCGGTTCTGTTCAGTTCTGTTCAGTTTAACTCAAAGCAGAGGGGAAGCGGTTCTGTTCAGTTCTGTTCAGTTTAACTCAAAGCAGAGGGGAAGCGGTTCTGTTCAGTTCAGTTCAGTTTAACTCAAAGCAGAGGGGAAGCGGTTCTGTTCAGTTCAGTTCAGTTTAACTCAAAGCAGAGGGGAAGTGGTTCTGTTCAGTTCTGTTCAGTTTAACTCAAAGCAGAGGGGAAGCGGTTCTGTGAAACGCAGTCTATACTGTAACCGTGCTTCCTTTGTGTTCACAGCTCCTCGGTACAGTTCTGAAAGTGGTAAGTTTTATATTATTTCATCATGTATGTAAGTAATTCATAAATACTTTTGACAGTGTTGCTGGTGGATTGGGAGGAGGGGGGTGTCCGTACTAAGAAGAGTAAATGTTGTACATATCAAACCCCTGACCACGATTCAATATAACAAAACCAATAATGAAATGTTGTTGATTTCCCCCATGGGACAGAAACATGTGTTGCTGTTATTGGATCTTGGTTTGGAATTGAAAGCTAAGCTTTGTTGTGACACTAAATAGGTTTACTGGATTCAAAATAGGCTACAAACTCGCCTAATGGTAGGCTATACCCCTGTGGTCACTTCTTGGTCAGAATACCAGGATTCTACTGGCTAGCTGCTAGCACCCTCTTCTGGCCATGAACAGTATTTCATTCTGAATTGCAAAAAAAGAAAAAAAAAAAAAAGAGGGAAAAAATAAACAAACATTAGGAAGTTTTGATAAAATAAGCTCACCAAGATGCTGATGTGTTTCCTGCTAAAAGAAGATGATTGACCCTGTTTTTATTTGTATTTTTCTAGACTTTGTGTGTAAGACGGCCTCCTTACCTGGGTACGGACGTAACGGCATCCAGAGGGTGAGAGACAGCTGGGACTGCTGGGATATTTTTAGCATACAAGCTAATGAACCTCATAGAACATCGAGTTTGAATTTACTCTCTAATTGGCCCCAGTTTCATCAGATTCCATGTCTAGGCTTGTTTTGTATATTTACCCATTAAGACCTAAAGACCCGATTCTATTAATGTCTTCTAAATCATGAAAGTTTACTGAAAACCCTACTGTATGTTTCTATATCAGTGGTTCTCAAATGTCAAGGAGCCCAACAATTATATATAATGGGTCACCGACCCCATCTGAAAATGTGTTGTTCCAGGGATCTCCCATTTGAGTTAAAAATGTTCACTGTGAAAGAATATATAATTCAAAGATTTGGCAATTTTCAGGATTTTTCAAACATACGGTAGCTGATCTACAAGCTCGTAGAGCTATGAGCTTGTAGATCTGCTATGTTTCACAACAGCTAAAGTTTAAAATAATGGTTCAAGCACCCATTAAGAACATCTTATGATATTTAGCAGACTAAAACTTTACTAGACTAACACTAAAACATTCCAGGTGTCTAAAATGTGACTAAAACTAAAATCAACGATTGCTGCCAAAAACAACACTGGTGTCTCTGTCTGTGTCTGTGTCCCTCATGGCCTGTCTCTGTCTGTCTCTGTGTCCCTCATGGCCTGTCTCTGTCTGTCTCTGTGTCCCTCATGGCCTGTCTGTGTCTGTGTCCCTCATGGCCTGTCTCTGTCTGTCTCTGTGTCCCTCATGGCCTGTCTGTGTCCCTCATGGCCTGTCTCTGTCTGTCTCTGTGTCCCTCATGGCCTGTCTCTGTCTGTCTCTGTGTCCCTCATGGCCTGTCTCTGTCTGTGTCCCTCATGGCCTGTCTCTGTCTGTGTCCCTCATGGCCTGTCTCTGTCTCTGTCTGTGTCCCTCATGGCCTGTCTCTGTCTGTGTCCCTCATGGCCTGTCTCTGTCTGTGTCTCTGTCCCTCATGGCCTGTCTCTGTCTGTGTCTGTGTCCCTCATGGCCTGTCTCTGTCTGTGTCTCTGTCCCTCATGGCCTGTCTCTGTCTGTGTCTCTGTCCCTCATGGCCTGTCTCTGTCTGTCTCTGTGTCCCTCATGGCCTGTCTCTGTCTGTCTCTGTGTCCCTCATGGCCTGTCTCTGTCTGTCTCTGTGTCCCTCATGGCCTGTCTCTGTCTGTTTCCCTGTGTCCCTCATGGCCTGTCTGTGTCTGTGTCTGTTTCCCTGTGTCCCTCATGGCCTGTCTCTGTCTGTGTCTGTTTCCCTGCCTGTGTCCCTCATGGCCTGTCTCTGTCTGTGTCTGTGTCTGTTTCCCTGCAGCCTCAGAGTGCAGATTGCTACCAGTACCCGTATGACAGTGGCAGTGAGCTGAACTGGGGAAGCAGAGGTACTTGTCATTTTAAAAGCCCTAAAACAATAGCAAAGTATTGCTTCTTTTTAAATGTTTTTTTTTGTGGCTTTTGCCTTTATTTTACATTTTTTATGGAGGGACAGACAGTAGGTTGACAGGAAATGGGGAGAGAGATGGGGGGAAGACATGCAGTAAAGGCCGTCGGGATCGGGAGTCGAACCCGCGGCACACTGCCAGACTGGATTACCAGCCAAGGTGCCTGGACCACTGAGCCATGGCCCAGGCCAAAGTATTGCTTCTTAACCCTAGAACACTAAACTTAACTTTTGTCAAACCATCACTAAACCTGGGTATATTTTACCCAATGTAATAATATATTGAGCGACTGTGGAGCGACTGTGGCTCAGGAGGTAGAGCAGGTCGTCCAATGATCCATGGGTTGGCGGTTCAAATCCCGGCTCCTCCTGTCTACATGTCGAAGTGTCCTTGGGCAAGACACTGAACCCCAAATTGCTCCCGATGTGCTGGTTGGTACCTTGCATGGCTTCTGCCGCAATCGGTGTGTGAATGGGTGAATGTAATGCACATGTATAGCGCCTTGGATAAAGGCGCTATATAAATGTACCATTTACCATTTACCATTTCTCATCAAAATATATTGAAGTACAGCAATACATGGTAACTCGAGGTACTCTTCTTTAATAGCATTATGAAGGTTCTGAAAGACCCACCGACCTCTGGTATCAGCTGCAACATTATGAAATTTACAAAAATGTAATTGTCTGGATTTAGTGTTCTAGGGTTAATACATTTTTTTATAAATAACTTTTGTGTACCGTACAATCTGGCAGTGTGTGGGTAATTTATTTTATTTTTGATGTTGTTCACCGTTTTATCTACGCACCAGCTTTTAATCTAGATCTACAAGCCCTCAATGCGTCTCAATGTGATGCGAATGGCTGTTTTTGTACCATGGCTACCACAACTAAGTATGAAAGGGGTCCAACGTTTTCCACATTGTAATGATACTTACTCTCTCTCTCTCTCTCTCTCTCCCCCCCCCCAGCGGAATACACGGTAAGAGACAAAAAAATATATTATTTGTAAAGATGTGTTACTGTTAACTTTGTGTGCAATTAACTTTTGTGCAGCTGCCTGCCACCTTTAATCATCTTTACTTGCAGATTTACCCATATGAGGCGCTCATTGTCACCACTAGAGGGCGGAATAGACTGCCCAAAGACGCAGACAGAGCCAGACTGGAGGTCAGTTGTTCAGCATTGTGGATAAAAACATTTTATTATCTATTTTTATTTTAAACGTGAAAATGTGGCGCAAATCTTTGAATATATATTCTTTCACAGCGAAGGTTTTTAACTCAAATCTTCGCTTCTGGTCCCTGGAACAACATATTTCCAGATGGGGGTCCGCGGCCAATTAAATAACATTTTTGGTGTCCTTGACATGAAATAGTTTGAGAACCACTGATATAGAAGAAAAGAAAATTCTCAGAAAACTGTCTGATTTAGAAGCCATTTTCGGCCTCAGGTCTACAATGGGTTAAATGAGTGGATACGTGCTTTATTGTACTTATCTGTCATAAAATATAGAGATAGGTACTTTATTTTGTCACACAGCCAAGGCCGGTGGAATTCAGTTTTGGTACATGTTGTAGACAAAGGCACTGGTTCTTCTTCCTCGTGTCCGGCCATCGTCTATATCACGTCTTTCCAGTGGGTAACTTGGTGCAGGCGAGTGCAGCGGCATTTGGCTCGGCCAGGTCATCTCCGGTGCATTGTGGAGCGTACCTACATCTCATGATGTGTTCCATGGTGTGTGGTCCACCACACACACACATGCATCAGATGTTAGTGTCTATTTCTTCATGGATGCCTTGCAGCATCCTTCCCTGACCCGCAGAAGGTTCAGTGTGACGCCTCTCACAGAAAATAGTATATACCGGTATGTACGAAATTGCAATTCCGTAGATAAGCGACTAAAAGACCCAAAAGTCCATTTATACTAGTGTTTGACGGAGGTGTGGCTTTCACAAACACGGAAGTGCAATTTCACCGTGGCTAGTTCGGGCTGGGTGAGTTCGGGTTTTATATTATTTACTATTCTGTGCCTATCGGATTGCAACTCGGACAGGGCTGAGTCGGCTTCGCAACGCTCAGCACGGCTACTCGCTCGGCTAGTGCCTCGTTCGGCGGTGCTTCACGGGCCTCTAGTTCGGTAGAGACGGTGCCCCTCCTTCATTGTCTATGGGGAGGTATTTCAGTGTCATTTGTACGGACTTTTGGGTCTTTTAGTCAAAATTGCAATTTCATACATAAATACTATTTTCTGTGCGATCGGGTTGGGCTGCCCAGGCTGTTCCACTGGTTGTGCCACTCTGGAGTTCTGGCAACAGATGGTGTGGTCTCCAGTTTTGCAGTGGCATCCAGGAAGCTACTCCGTGTTACATTTAGGTGTGGTAAACGCAATAATGCCAGCACTCACGGAAGTGACCTTCAGATATAGGAGGACACTTCCGTGACTGCTGGCATTTTGTTGCTTTTGGTAAACGCAATAATGCCAGCACTCACGGAAGTGACCTTCAGATATTGGAGGACACTTCCGTGACTGCTGGCATTTTGTTGCTTTTGTTTAATTCGTCTGAACCATGGCGTGAACCTGGAAAATAGGTGTAGCAATACTCAAACAGTGACAATACTGTTGTCTACTCTCAATGATTTCTTGCCACATCTAAATCTAACACATGCATTGCAGTTTTTCACGATTGTTAACACACCAAAATCGACACACACAACAATTTGCACAACCTTCACTTCATGTACCTAATCACTCAACACAATTTGCACTATGACCAAACATTTTGGGGGCCCTTGATGTGAAAATGTTTGAGAAACTGATCTGCTCTACAACGATAATAATTTGACCGTGCCAAGTGGACAGACATGAATGGACTAAACACTGTCATTTGCCTGTCCGTTTGTGTCTTCCAGCGTCACCTGTCTCCAGAGGACTTTGTCCGGGTGTTCGGGATGACTGTGGAGGACTTCGACCGGCTGGCACTGTGGAAAAGGAACGAGATGAAGAAACAGGCTCGACTCTTTTAACCGTGCGTGCAGAGGAGATGTTTTTTTGGAAAAGACTGCCATAACTTGAGCGAACGCAAGACGCAACTAACCCGTGGAAAAGAGAGAGAGCGAGAGAGAGAGAGAGAGAGAGAGAGAAAATGAATTCCACATAGTTTCACTGCCATGGCTGACAACCTGTTCAAGTTCTCCTCACACCCTGAACCAAATCCTGCTACACCTCAGCTGAACGTCTGACACACACACACACACACACACACACACACACACACACACACACACACACAATGGATATCGTACCCGCCTCCATCCAGTAGTAGAGGACACCGCTGGCTGGACTCAGGTGTGAGCAATAGACGGTAATGCCGAGGTTTGACAGGCGAAGTGTGTGTATAATGCTTTTATTAGGGATGGAGGAGGAGGTAGGCCCTCTAGTGGTGGCCCTCTGTAACCACAGCAGTACTAATCCACAGCAGAATCCTGAGTTTTAAAACCACCTCCAATTTTATTTGACATTTTGCTAAATTCTTCTTCTCAAAAAAACAGCTAAAATAGCAGATCTACTAGCTCGCACTGCATTGCCTGCGGCACATTGTTCGCTTGTAGGTCAGTTATTTTTCACCATAGGGCATAGCAGTCGGCGTGGTTTTCTCGTTCCACTGAAAAATCGGCCATGCAACTTTCTCATAGATTTACAAAAATATTTATATCAATTATTTTAAGCCTAGAATCAAGCAATCCAGAAACCTGGTGATTCATGACCATAAAACCTTTAATTCTGTGAAGAAAAATAATAATAATTATTATATGATATAATATTTCTTTTTAATAAAGTATATTTATTGGTTTTAACAAAATTAAAGACAATAAACACACAAACACAACAAGAACATAACAAACAAGAAAAGAAAAACCGCTCAGGCACAACACTATTGTAAATGATTATGGAAATAATTGAATAATACATATATATTAAGAAAAGACAACACATGCACACACGCACATGTTAAATCAATTGGGACACCAAAAATAACAGAGTTCCGATACAATGTCATACCAATAGTTCTGAAGCTTCACACCGGACCACAGCCAGTGAATGGAATTACCAATCTCTGTCTTGCAGAGCAAAATGGGGACGAGTTATACTCCATAATATTCTGAACTGGATGAATTTAGTTCGGTTACAAACGGGAATCTCTTTTGCGTAGGCCCACATTTCCGCCCAGTCCACATCATCAATAGAAACACCTAAGTCAAAGGAGATGATCAAGGTCTGGCCATCAAACAGATCTCCAAGTTTGGTAAGGAGAGATGTGTTACGCACCTGGCCTAGGGGGTGCCAAGGTACACAACAAAAAACAGGGGAGACGCAGTTTACCAAAGAAATAGAATTTATTTATTAACCAAAAATAAGTAATCAAACAATAAATCATGAATAAACAGATGAAGTGTGGAGATCAGTAGTCAGTGGTGTAGTGCGTGTATGCATGAGTGAAATGTATGTGTGTGCGTGTTGTATGTATTAACAGAAATGTTGAAAAGTGTGCATGGTGGAAAAGGGGCAGGAGGCAAATGAAAAGAACAGAACTGGGGAAGGACTGGGGAAGCAGGCCCAGACTCATGATGACCCAGGCTGATCATCATGAGTAGCTCTGCTCCCCAATCCTATTGGACAGAGAACATACAAATGATTAGGAGAGCAAGACACATTATACACCTAACCAGATAACCCAAGAATATATATAACACACAATATAGGGAACCGTCACAGATGTTACTTTAGCACAGCCTTCAAGTACGGACAGACCTCCAGGCTTTGACTGAACATAGCGTGATGGGGTTAGAACATAATTTTTTTAATAGACATTTAACACATTTTTTTTGATTTTTGTAAATCTCAATGGGAAAAATGAATGGGAACCTTTTCAGTGGAAACAGAAAACCACGGCCACTGCTATGCCGTCATGTGACACTGTCGTACAAAGTGGAATAAAAATAGGGCTCAAGTCATTACTTTAACACTCAGGATTCCACTGTGCACCATGAGGAGAATCCTGGCTTTGCCTTATGCTATCATTGTTATGAATCTTTCAGTTTTGAGTGTGCAGCACCACCAGCAATCTGAACGAATAGAATGTAGATACATCATCATTTAAGAAGACACTTTAGCAGAGTGACTGAATAGATGGTGAAATTAGTCACTTTGTATTTGTTCTATATAAGAATCCATGCATATAACATTTACATTGCACCACTTCTCTCTGACATAACATACTGTGCGCATCCTGTGGTTTACGTTGATGAACTGGGACACAAGACAAAGCAATTTGAGATGGACAAACATTTTCAATTGTGCACGTGACCTGAATTGACCGAGAGGTGGGGGAGACACCAAAGGAGAAATTGAATTGAAATACATTTACATGTAAAATTCGGGTAAGACAGACACCTAGACATACTGTTTCCTGTGTGATAACCTAAAAGAGTGTGCATTGGAATAGACTAAATAGCAATTATTACGCACGCACGCACGCACGCACGCACGCACACACACACACACACACACACACTGTATTACTTGTATTATATATGATCCTTGCCGCAAGTTCTCTACTGCAACACCAGTATGTGTAATGTGAGCGACGACACCAGTATGTGATGACATAAGTAGGAGAAATATACAAAAATTATTATAAAATAAAATGAATTAATAATCAACCTTTTCAGGGGGCTACCGAAAGAACCCAGAGCCATATTGAAAGAGATGCGTATTACTGCGGCATAAATGTCATTCTATTGAAATTCTGTGTTATCAGATATTAATCAAACCATGTTAGGGACAGTGTTGGGTCAGACCTGATGCTCATAAAGCTGAACCATGTTAGGGACAGTGTTGGGTCAGACCTGATGCTCATAAAGCTGAACCATGTTAGGGACAGTGTTGGGTCAGACCTGATGCTCATAAAGCTGAACCATGTTAGGGACAGTGTTGGGTCAGACCTGATGCTCATAAAGCTGAACCATGTTAGGGACAGTGTTGGGTCAGACCTGATGCTCATAAAGCTGTCAGCTTGCTTGGCTCTGGGAAGCTTCCTCACAGCCATTAGGCCTCCGACCGACGCATCATTAACAGAAATGCTAATCTTGCAAAACTTAGGGCAGTATTATGCGTGTCTTAAAGGGGAAAACCACCCATTTTCAACATTTTACTATGTCATTAATATACCTTAGAGCTGTTGTGTGGAAATAATAAAAAAGTCCCCCCATTCTGTGTTTCCTAGAACTGTAAGTATGAAAGAAATCACACCTGTGTGAACTGAGTGGTGTAAGGTCTTATATAGACTGATCAACTGTGGTCTGACGTAATGTCTGACGTAATGAAATCACACCTGTGTGAACTGGGTGACCATAGCAACCATGCTCATTTTTTGGTACGAACAGACAGACGTACGGACAGACAGACACGTAAACTAACAAAGCCAGTTGTAGGAGTGGTTTACACCACTCAAAAATCATTAACATGGTGAAACACATCTTGATGACATCATCAAGATGTGTTTCACCATGTTAATGATTTTTTTCAGACCTCTAGTTCTAGGAAACACAGAAAGGGGGGACTTTTTTTATTATTTCCACACAACAGCTCTAAGGTATATTAATGGCATAGTAAAATGTTGAAAATTAGTGGAATGCCCCTTTAAGTACCAGGTCTTATTACTTAACTTAAGACCTGGAGGCGTGATCAATGCCATTTGGCTATTCTGAATGGCCAAACAGCATTGACCACGCCTCCAGGTCTTAAGTTAAGTCATAAGACCTGGTACTTAAGACACGCATAATACTGCCCTTAGGGCAGTATTATGCGTGTCTTAAATGTATATTCAGTGATTTCACTTAATTCAAATATCACTTATTTCTTCTTATTTTTTGGATAATCCTCCCTACTATAAAGGGTGCTGACCATATAAGGAGTTCCTCTCTGTCCCCAGTGAGCCCCTGGGGTCAAAACACCCTAGTTTCGGTTTGGGCTTTGGGTGGCAAAGCCTTCATCCAATCAGGATGAGAGGGGCCTTCCTCCAATCATGATCGAGTGGGGCGGGCCTTGGTGCACGTGCTGTTGGTCTGTTGTACTTCCCCCCCTGTAGAGCGTGTGCATGTGCAGTTGTGCACATCTTGTTACCGGGGCGGACCGGGTTTTTTTTCCAAATCACTGAATGCTCCTTTAAGTACCAGGTCTTATTACTTAACTTAAGACCTGGAGGCGTGATCAATGCCATTTGGCTATTATGAGTGGCCAAACAGCATTGACCACGCCTCCAGGTCAGTGTTTTGATGTTTAGCAAACGGATGGCAGTAAAACACGCCTAAAGAAGCAGGTTAGGCGAGTTTCAGCAAAGACAGTCCTATAATCATTTTCTGGTGCACGCATTCCACACATCCCTGCACACATCCACCAACCAAGGAAAAAACGCACCCGCACACGCACACGCACACCCACACGCACACGCACACGCACATGCACATAAACCGAAAGGCAACACACATACACACACAACCACAACCACAACCACACCCAAACACACATACAGAGTATTCCCCATTTCCCAATTGTGTAAATGCAATAGAATTATATGGCTTAGTATTTCTGAGACTGTTCTTTTTTTTTACTCTCAGTTAAAAACCAGTAGCCATAATATGTGCACCACAGCTGTCCCTGTTTGAATGATTAGCCAATAATTATGTAGCGAAGATTGTATTCACTCTGATAAAAACGTATTGAAAATAATCCAGGGGCTTTGGAGACTTTCTTTTTGAATATGATTGTTTTGATTTTGCCACAAAAAATAAACTCTAAAACAATTAACGTCTCTTCTTTTTCATTTGTATAAATGATTTACAAAGAGAAACAGCCTATAAGTTGCAAGTATAAACTATACTTTGTGTAACACCCATCCCATGTAGCTATAGGTTTCTTGTGTAGTAGTACTCCTGAGTTCGTTTTAATGAACTGGCGCGACTACCTGTAGTCTTGTCTTACTAATTAACTTTTTAACTCTAAATAAAGTTAGAGAATATAATTACATTATACACCTTTAAGTATGCTTTTACCTTCTTACTTGCTTTTAACTATGTTTTTAAACAAGCATTACCCAACATGAATTATATCATTACCATACATGAATTGTTTCATTACCAAACATGAATTATCTGTGAGCTATGACACAACAAGATCACGCCGTCTTAGGCACTGAATGTGTTTTAAATACCTAGCATAGACAGGGGTATTTATTAACACCAAACAATGTATCTCAATGCAGTATGAAATATAAAATAAAACAAAAAGGATTCAGAATGTGAATAATTGCAGAATGGTAAACAACAGATCACATACAGTTATGGGCCCCACTCGCACTCACACACACCTGCCTTTGCAACTTAAAGTTCTTTAGTGACCCTAACGCTCGTTGCAGGCCTGAGTCGTGGCTTGGGTGCGTTGTGGCCTACAAACTGTAGTGGCCGCTTCACTTGTTTCACAAGCAGAAAATAAAAGTGCACGTGCTCATGTACAGTACTCACAAGTCCAGGGATATGTTAGAGGGGGAATGGTGAGGGTTAGCTGCGTGATGGGGGAATGCAGCACAGGGAACAGCAGCGATGAAACACTCCCAAGAAAACCGTCCAGAAGAAACAGTAGAGACAGCCACTCTTCAGCAGGGCAGTGTGTTCCAATGGAACTGTGATGCTCACAATTGCCAGTGTCCTGAAGCAAATAAATCAGCTAAGCAACAAGTCCATATACTACATCATGAAAATGAAATGAAATGAAATGAAATGATTACTATATTTACCCAGGGTATCTGGGCTAAGCTCAAGAACTTGTTTCCAGCCAGGCCCTGCTCATAGAACACATTTCATCGTAGTGGTTCAAGGGCACTTCAGCGGTGGTAATTTTAACGTGTCGGACCGCTGATTCGAACTGGCGACCTTCCGGTATCAAGACCGCTCAGCTATCCGTTCGGCCACCGCTGCCATGAAGAGATAGTTGTAACTTGTACTTCACTTAGAATGCCAAGCTATGCATTTACAACATAATACAAATAGTCCATCGGCCCAGACCAGAATTTTCACTAGTGAGGGACATTCAAGGTGGCAAATGCTATCATGTTTTTTTGAAAAGGTCTATATTACATTACAAAGATGCCCAGAACATCGAGATGAACCTGTTTAGTTTATGGCTGCTCCAACAGTAGTGGCAACATTCCAAAAAAGAAAAACGTAATGTCAAAATATCCACCGCCCACCGACCAGAGCCATTGAGTAATGGTTGAGACGAAGCTGTGAAGGGTCCTGAAAGATACATAACATCAGTCTTACCCAATACCCAATCTTTCTGTTTTATGAACACAAGGCTGCCGTACTTTATACCTCATACTTTAAATGCTTAGTATGAGGTATAAAGTACAGCAGCCATGTGTTCATAAAACAGAAAGATTGGGTATTGGGTAAGACTGACTTTATGTATCTTTCAGGACCTTTCACTGCTTGTCTCAACCAATACTCTATGGTTCTGGTCTCAGACCCCGCGGTGGATATTTTGACATTCCGTTTTGTTTTTGTTTTTTTTGGTTTTTTTAGCAGCCATAAACTAAACAGGTTCATCTCGATGTTCTGGGCATCTTTGTAATGTTAGTGTTAGTAAAAAGCAGGTAAAAGAGTAACGTCCTACAGGAAACACGTAAGCTGCGACCATGAGACCCGTTTCTGAATTCGTCTATATATGGATCGTGTCACAAAGCGTGATGGACTGATGGCCATATATGGTGATGTGATGTGTCACTAGGCGTGAGGGACTGACGGCCATATATGATGGTGTGACTTGTGATTAAAGTCATCAAGGTTACATTTAACTTAATTAATACAAGACATTATTTTATGGACATCAAAACAGACTTTAGACTGTAAGATCCTTCTCAATAAATGTAAAGCAAAACATAATAGCTATTTATGGGTTTCAGCCTAATTATTTTATAATTTATGCAAATATGCTAAATGACAAAAGGTTGAATAATTTAGTCATGGCAAGATACGAATTTCAGGACATGTATAGACTCTAAGATAATCATTGACTAAATGTGAAAAATGGAGAAATGTCCTTATTTCGACTTTTGCAAATTAAAAGGTGGCATGATTGCACCATGGTAACAGATTAATTTATATACATCACAAACATAGACTCACCTTTCTAAGTTAAGTAAAGCAAAGTTATAGTAATTTCTTGTTGGGGAATATTTTGCCAATTATGCTAATGTATTACTACTATAGGCCTACATGTTTATATACTTTTCTAACATACTTTTATATGTCATAGCATTTGTGTGTGTGTATTATTATGTGTGAATAAACTTAATTGTAACATACCATCTACAGTAAACTGCACAAAATCCTACTCTGCATATAATGGGAGTTAATGGAGAAACAATGATTGTCCCAAAAAAGTATTAAAGCTACTCATTTGAAAATGCTATCATGTCTCAAAGTACTATGGACCCAACAAACAAAAGCAAATAGATTTTGCCACCAAAAATGTCCCTCACTTCTGGTCTGGCCCATGGACTAAAAGCCATGTGATGTTGTGAAAATGCTAATTGATACAATATACATACACATTAACTGTTACACTCCATGACTCCAACATTTAGTTACAGCACAGAAACATTACACAGGCATATATTTACCTCTTGCAGATCAATAAAGTTCACACCAAACAGGATAGCTGGTCGTCAACCAAGGTTACAAACTTATTTCTCTTCACACAGGATCAACTGAACAAACTACAAACTTAACCGAAGGTTATATTTATGGTCGACTCAAAGTGACGTGCCGTCGTTGCCCCCCCCCCTATGATCAAAGTCAAAGTAAAAGTCAATGGCGGTATGTCGGAATGGCGGTATGTCGGAAATTTGGGGGTATGTCGAAATGCCGGCATGTAACCCGCCTGTCTCTGTTAGAATGACTGATTAGCCAGGCACCTTGGCTGGTAGTCCAGTCTGGCAGCGTGCCGCGTACTGCATGTCACTCCCCCATCTCTCTCCCCATTTTCCTGTCAGCCTACTGTCTGTCCCTCCATAAAAAAATAAAAATAAAGGCGAAAGCCACAAAAAAACATGTAAATGAATGTTTAACAATAATTTTACCCCTTAGAGTGTAAAATGAAACCAAATGGACGCGTAAGGGTCCATTTGGTTTCATTTTACACTCTCAAGAGTTAAAGATCTATAAGGGTCCTTTTGATTATCAAGTACCAACTCTCCATCATTTTGCTGGGGACCACCTGGAACTCCCTCATGAGCCACTGGTGGTCCCCGGACCACTGAGAACCTGCAGCTGTCCTAAATAAGTCAAAGTCAAAGTCGTACGATTAGTCACACATGTGCACGTTACCGCAGTGAAATTTGTTCTCCGCATTTGGCCCATCTCTTGGAGCGGTGAGCCGCAGCGTGCGCCACACTCGGGATTCATAGTTGATTTGACCCCCAATCCAACCCATTGATGCTGAGTGCCAACCAGGGAGGGATTGGGTCCCATTTTTACAGTCTTTGGTATGCCCAGGCCGGGGATCGAACCCCCGACCTCCCAGTTTCAGGGTGAACACTCTAACCACCCTAGGCCACTGTTTGGAAATGTCCTGGCAACAACAACACTGTCTTCCTCATTCCTCACTACACACTTTACAACAAGGTAAACATCCTAAAATGGGTCCAAGTTTATTTCCTGTTGGATCAGTAGGATGACAGTGTTTGTTTGTGGATATATCAGTAACAGCTTTCAGACATGATAAACTTGACCTAGGCTGTTCCCTAGCAACTGACATGGTCCACTCTATAACGCATGTTTTACATTTATAGTGCAGTTGAAGGGTATATAGAATAATGCATACAATGTATGGAATATCAGCCATTCTAGGGCCAATAGAAAAATGATGCTCAAACCTTTTCACTTCAACTAGGTTTGAAATGAACCCACCATTAGAAAAAATAAATAAATACAAAATAAATTATTAATAATAATAATAATAATAATAATAATAACCTGTCGAGTGCCTACTTGCTTGTCTACTAGTGCGCAAGCAGAGCGCGCAAGTACTGTCGACCGCTACAAACTGTCAAATCTCAGTCAACTGTCAAAAGTATATGTCGATCAGTGTCGGGTGGATTAAAGGAAATGCCTCTATGTATGTAATTTGAGGATTAAAGGTAATGCCCCCATACATGTATGTAATCTGACACCACTGCCATATGAAGCACAAGTAGTCATTACTCATACGCATGAGTGACGGCTTTCGATGGTGACGTATATGTCATTAGTGTCTGAAGAAATACACTCCTCAATGTCAAATAGTTTCTTTAATGACAAAGATGAAGAAGCCCTGCAGTACAAACACACAATCATAGAAAAACATTAACTAAAATAAGCAGGCTAATTATCACATGACAATGTATGAAAGCAAACAAATACTCACATAAGAGTGTATACAAAATAATGTAGCAAAAACTATACCAGAGTTCCATATATAAGCATAACATGACAAGAACTTACAGTTATTAGGTGAGGAACCTCCAACCAACACAACATGCATCTCTGAATGTGTACATGAAACTGACAACAAACAAGATGGCTGTCTCCTCACTCCACAGAACAGTGAAGTTAAAGAGATATAAGGGGTCGCTGGGGTGTAGCCATGGAGGAAGCGCCGGTTGCGCAAAGTCAATCGTCCTGACCCATCCACCTTAACCCGATACTGATCGTGCCCAAGTGACTCCACCACCACCCCCGACCTGTCCCACTTATTAGGGCTCGGGCCCTGCTGATTCTGAAGGAACACATACTACGACAGGACCACAACAATGACTGCAACATAGCATTGACATGGGCACCAGAAGGGAAACGAAAGAAAGGAAGACCAAAGACCACCTGGAGGCGCACTGTTGAGAAAGAAAGACAAGAGGCAGGATGGAGGTCATGGTCTGAAGTGAGGATGGCAGCAGCTGACCGTGAAGGGTGGAAGCGCTCTGTGAAGGCCTTATGTGCCACAAGGCACGAAGTGGATAGGTAACAGGTAAACCTGCTGATTCTGAAGGAACACCCTCCCCCTAGTGGATGGCAGAGAACCCTTCAGTGTGGGTGGATTAAAGGAAATGCCTCTATGTATATGTAATTTGTAAGTTGATTAGCGGTATACTGTGGTTACTTTGCGCCCCGTTTGATGCGTATGTATCGTGCCAGCATAATGACGTCAGGGTATAACTGGTATAACTAGCTCTCAATGATGACGTAATAAAGATGTGGATTAAAGGACCCAATGCCAGGGTGTAATTGGTTTTCGATGGTGACGTAATGACGATATGTTTTAGTGTCGGGAGGATTAAAGGTAATGCCCCTATGTATGTAATCTGGCACCACTGCCGTATCAGGCACAAGTAGTCATTACGTCATACGCTGGCACGGCGCATACGCATCAAACATCGTCCTGGACGAAAATTATTACTTGCACGCTCTGCTTGCGCAAGTAATAATAATAACTACTAGAAAGTTTCAATTCTGGGGAATGTTGCAAGCGTGGTTGCAATTTCTCTCGAGCAGCTCGCTAAGTACAGTATGATGATGAAAGGTCGTCAAGTCAAGTTTATGCTGAATGTTTATTTGGAATAAAGTCGGGCTATGATAAGTCTGGTTGCCTATAACTGCAACCACACTAATAATAATAAAAATCACACCCGTGTGAAGTGAGGGGTGCTCATCATCGTACATCATCATGACGTAAAATAGACACTATGCCTATTTGCTCAGACACTATGACGTAAAATGTTCCATTCATTGTCAATGGGAATTTAATGTTTGTGTAGGACAAAAATAGACTATGCCGATTTGCTCAGACACTATACAAATATACACTAAAAATTGAATTGTGTGAAGTGAGGGGCGCTCTTATCACCTTACAACATCAATTACAACATAATGTTTGTTTAAGCAACGGGTGCTAATGTTTGTTTTAGTCCTCAAAACAACTAAACAAGCATCAATTGAAAAACAAACATTAAAGCTGTATATAGGAGGGGCCCCTCAAAAAACAGGAAATCATGTAAGGAGGTAAAAAGGGAAAGGAAACATGTACAGTAAGGGGGAAAGGGGACGGGCGGGGGGATTCAGATTCTACGGCCAGTTTCGAATTGCAGCCGTCCGTAAGTAACCTGACTCCGCCAGATGGGGCAGCAGAACCCTGTGTACTCTCTGCTGCCCCATCTGGCGGAGTCAGGTTAGTCCGTAGGTGCCCTTTGAGAGAGCGGTTTTCTTCGGTTTTTTTCGCGTGTCTTACTCTTAATGGCTGTTGGTAGGTAGGGCGTTCCACATTTTGGTGGCATAGGAGCGAAAATAATTTAGTCCCTTGACTAGGCTGGTGGTCCCCGGCTGGTGGTCCCCGGACCCGATGTTGATAAACAGTGGAATTGAATTGAATTGAATTGAATTGAATTGAATTGAATTGAATTGAATTGAATTGAATTGAAATGAAATGAAATGAAATGAAATTAATAACAACAACAGGCTTTAGGACCCAGCAGCAGCGTTGGACCGCCTGCCGGCAGTGCAGAGTTTGTAGAAGGTTCCTAAACTTTTGGGATGTGAAATGTATCAACCAACCGTGGCTGTCACTGTCAGCGTGTCCACAGACTGACACACACACAGTACACACACACACACGACCGACCACTCCTCTCGTTCACTCACACACACACACACACGCACTGTGACACTGACACGCACACACACACACACACACGCGGAGCTGCCCTAAACTAAATTTCACGGAGGTGTTTGGATGTAGCCTGGCTAATAAGCCAGACTAATATCACACAACAAATCCGCTGGTAGGCAACTTTTTTTTGCCAACGGCTGATTCGGTCTGGTTTATTAACCAGGCTAGTTTGGATGAGCTCAGCAACACTCCTGCAGTGCAGTCCAGATTGAATGAATCGTGACAGATTAAATGGACACCGGTGGTGGCAGCAAAACCAAATGTGAGTCAATGTGTTTTGTATTTAATTTTTCGTATATATATTCAGATATTGGTGCACGAGTGTGCGTGTGTGTGTTTTTGCATGCAGATTTATTACCGTTAAGTGACTGTTAATTGTTGCACGCTCTGGCTGAATTCCCAGTGTTGTAGCCTACTGTACAGGGGTCGGCAACCTTTTTGACATGAAGTGCCATGTTTAAATTTTCTTGATAGTCAGTGTCAGTGTGCCAAAATTAAAACATTCTAACTGATTTTGTGTAAGACAACCTAGATATTTCTTCTTCTTTGGAAATGTGTTCTTTCACATCAAGATAATGATCATTAGATGTATTAACCCAACTATCTCCCAGACTCCCAGAGTTAGGAGTTTGAATGAATATAGAATTATGTGCAATTTGTATGTGAGGGGACTTCATTGAACTGACTAAACTTTATTGAATAACTCTCTCACACTTATGCCAGTGTGCCAGTGGTCACCCTCTCCTGTGCCAATGTCGCACGGGTGCCTAAGGTTGCCTACCCCTGCTGTAAAGTGTTGGTTGTAGGCTAGCAGTTTTTTCTTTTTCTTTCTTTATTTTTTAATGCTAGTATATAGAGTTTGCAAAGTGCCCCAGCTGGTTTATTTATTCTGACTCCCACCTTACACACACACACACACACACACACACACACACACACACACACACACACACACACACACACAGTTACAGTACTGTAACTTGCATTGTTTTCTGTGAGAAATCTCTTTCTCTCTTTTTCTCTCTCTCTCTCATGTCAACACACTATCCATGGTTTTGTCAGGAATCACTGTCAATGTCAGAACACCCATGGAGGGGAACAGTGTTGACTTCCAGCTCCTATGTGGGGTGCTTCTCATTGTGAAACATCCCAGACACAGAATGATTATTATGCACTTTGGTGGAATATAAATAAAGTTCCTTTGGTCTTTTGTTATAGCGGCTTTTTTGGAGAGAGGTGGAAAGCCAAATGTTGATGCAGCAGAGCTTGGTTATTATTACAGAAAGTGAATGTCATTTATCTTTCTTCAAGGCAAATAGATGGGGTGTAGAGACTAGAGATGAGATGTTTTGAGAGTGCTCGACCATGGCAATAATTGACACAGAATACCTCTTACAGCACTGCATTCTTATATTAAAGAATAAAACCGCGTCTCTCAGGAGACCTAATTTACCTTTGTGTTGACATGTCTGCAAACACAAAATGTGTCACTGCCTGGGAGTGGTAACAAACGACACACTGTGCAACATTGTTCCACACTGACACCAAAAACAAATAGACTTTGAAAGCTGCAGGTTCTGGGTGGGTGTGATGATGAAATGGCATGACCAATGCAGCAGGTCAAGTTCTGACTGACCCTCCTTGCATTCCTTCAACCGGCTCCGTTTGAACCCCCAGACCCTCATTCAGTGGTGGAAACTAGTAACTAAAACTACACACTACACAAGTACTGTATACCCGAGTACAATTTTGAGATATTTTTTCTTTCTATTTTTGTAATACTTTATATTATTACTGTCTCACAGGCACATGATTTACTCAACTACGATTATTTGACAGCTTTAGTTACTTTGCAGATTTACATTATTATTTCCGTTAGTGCTGCACAATTAATCGAAAAAAAAGTTTGAGATCTAGATTCAGACACCGTATGCAATCTCATACGGTGCATATGAAGAATCATGCAGCACTAGTTGACTGAAATCATTTTAGTCACACTTGTTTTTTTGTTTGTTTGTTTTAATTAATATTTTCATGGAAAAAATGAGAATCGTGATCTAAATTCTGCAAGAATCATGCAGCACTCAATTCATTACAAAATATATACATTTTGTAGTTTACCTGCAGAAACACACGCCCTATTTCACTTTAAACGCCTCTGGGATCATTTTAACGTATGTGCTGTGCAGCTTTACGTTCAGAGTATAGGTTGTATGCCGTTCAGACTATGGGTTTTATGGGTAAATCTCCCATTGGCCTAGAGGCAGCCTAGAGATGAGGCAGCCAATCCTGAAAAAGTGTCCACTACTATACGGTCACTGCAAATGTAGTCCAGGCGCTTTTCAAGCACCTGGAAAAAACTCAGTACTTGTCTTCTTCCACCTCACGTGTTTCTGTGGCTTGTCTCTGTACTTGAAGCTGACGTTGCTGAGTATATGTATCACTTATAGAGTTGTAAAAGCTTGTAGTCTAATGCTCTTTATAGACCCACTGCCTGCCGCCAGCAGGTACACACATGAAAGTGATTACCAGGCCCAACTTTATGGACTTTTTTTGTTTTTTACTAGAATGACTTGAGCTGAGCAGAGGGGGAAATACGGCAAACTTCTTCCATGAACAGAACTTTTTTCTTTTCCATTTCCGTTCCCACTTGGTTAAAAGTGAAGCCTGTGACGTTCATGGCGCTTTTTTAAACTTCATCCTGTAGCTCTGAAGTGTGTCTGTCTTCATCGTCATTGGCTGGCGGGAGTCACATGGTCAGTACAGACAGGTCGTACAGGAAAGTAGTTGGAGTGTAAAATCTCCATCATCTTCAGGCTCTACCCTACCGCATGGATGATTGAATATTTCCTCCTTTGTCAGTTTGTCAGCATCTGCCCATCTCTCTCTCTCTGACACACACTCACACACACACACACACACACACACACACACACACACACACACACACACACACACACACACACACACACACACACACACACACACACACACACACACGGAAATGCACAAAAAGAAAAAGACCACAGGAATTCCACCTTGGTGAATTCCTATCTCAGATGTGTGTTTAGTGAAACATAGCAGGATTGTGAGTGACCCCAGGGGAGCGCCCCTGCTGTTCCTGTTGCTATCTCTAAGCGCTGTGATTGGTTCCTGCTGACTGATTTGTCTCGAGGGTTATTTTGGGTCCTTTTGTATCTCTGGAAAGATGTCTGTGTGGGAACTGGAAGCTCAAAGAACTAGATCCTGTCTGTTGTCAACTGAGATATGAAGCATGATAAAGCAGGTGAGAACTCGTTCACCTGTTCTTTATAGCAAGTGACTCGCTGGTGTCCAAGGAGGACCTACCTGCTCTTTTCTGTATTCGCAACGTTCCTAACTTCCTACAGGAATCATTACTGGAGTCTCCTTGCTTTGTTGCCTGTTGAAGGAAGAATATTGCTAATAACTACCTTGAATAAATTATAAAACATTGTTTTAACCAATCTGAGATTTGGACCCTGGTGTTGAAGTCTACTGATTGAATTATTTGAAGAAGACTGTTCACCGGATTGTAGGTCGGACATCATTTCAATTAGCTCGCTCTGTCAGGAGCAGGGATGCCACAAACTGAGCATCAGCAAGAAATGATTATCCGACAGCTCTGTCAATTATTTATTGATTATTTAATAGTGCCCCCCCACACACACACACACACAAACACTCACATTTTTTTTTAATATCGCATCAAACTTTTATGTTGGTATATTTTACATTATACTCACATGGTTACATGTTGAGTGCCCCTTCTGAGAAAATTAAATTACCGTAATCGGTAGCATCCCTAGTCAGGAGAGGACATAATACTTACAGTTACATATATTATTGTAGCTTTAAAGGCTGTGATACACAGCCAGTCAGCCACCTTTCTTTATGAGGCAACAAGAACCTCAACAGCGATGGAGCTCTGAAAGGAAAAACTGAGGATAACAAGTTGAGTAGCAACAGAAATCACAATGAAGTCAACATAGTCACAGTTGCTTCTCATTGACCTTGTCTTACAGTGTTGCCTATGTATCATTGTCCCTAGAGATGACTCGATTTTGAAGTCTTTATTGGTCAAGAAATGTCTGGCATTGCTTTTGTGTTTGCTCCACCATGCAGCTCAACGGAGCTTGTTAAAATGCACACGTCAAGCCAACTGGAGCAGCAATTAAATGGATGTTTTGTGTTCAGGCTGATGTTAAATGTGCATTCTGAAAGGCTGAGAGCGTCAGGTGGGTGTGAGAGGGGAGAGGTTGTCCCCCCAGAGACTCATTTCAACGATGGGATTGTCCATGATTTACCCTGGCTGGCTGGCTGTGCTGAATCACTCCCACTGTTCCTGCGTGCGTGCGTGCGTGCGTGCGTGCGTGCGTGCGTGCGTGCGTGCGTGCGTGCGTGCGTGCGTGCACTCACCAAACAGAATGTATGGCCCATAGTGGTGAATGCATATACAGTATAAAACATACTGCTCATGTAGGCACAAGTCTACTACATAAACATGAATTGCCCATCAATCCATAACTCCTGTCTGCCACTGAAGAGCTGGAAGACCCCACATTCCACAGCTATGAAGAGAGTGTGTGTGTGTGTGTGTGTGTGTGTGTGTGTGTGTGTGTGTGTGTGTGTGTGTGTGTGTGTGTGTGTGTGTGTGTGTGTGTGTGTGTGTGTGTGTGTGTGTGTGTGTGTGTGTGTGTGTGTGTGTGCATGCGCGCACACACGCACAGTGTGTGTGTGTGCCCGCTTGGGTGCACAAATGTGGTAATACAGTATGCAAATTCTGTTTCATTCTCACACTAGCCCCAGTTACTGGCTCTAAATGCCAGGCATGTAATGTTAATTGATGGTGACTCAACAACACAAAGACCAGCCCTCAGGCCTGCAGATAATCTCGTAGTTCTATGTAAACAGGGATTTTAATTTGTACGGGCTGATTAAAACATGGATGACAAGTGATATGATGAGCCAGCATGCAGGGCAAATAACCCAGCACGACTAAAAACCTGTTCCTCAGTCAGTAATAATCATAATGTACTGTGATTTATGCCATTTCTGTTCAGTATACCTGAGGTTAGACCAACAAGTTTAATCCTGTGTAGAGCTAAACTGACATTATAAACTGTGTGTTTTCGAGCGGTGCACTGCACGCCACTCCATTGACTGGCTGTGTGTGTCCCTATGTGGCTATGTATGGCCGTTTGGGCTATGAACAGCTGCAACACTGCTGGGTGACCTAAAGTGGCACTGTTGAGCAGGCCAAAGGGCCATTCATACTGAGCACCACAACTATAACAATAAAATAAATAACTAACAATAAAACTGTACCGTACAGAGTACAGTATAGTTGCACCGCTCTGTTCACACGGGTGTGTTTTTTGTAACAAAATTTGAAGACGCTGTACAATAGAGCCCCATGCAGACATAAGCTATGGATCAGGGCCTTTGTTTTGTGTAGCCATTCTATAGATGTGGAAATCCCCCTCTTTCTCCCAAGTGAGAGACGGGAATCACCATGGACATCTGACCGTGTGTGTGTGTGTGTGTGTGTGTGTGTGTGTGTGTGTGTGTGTGTGTGTGTGTGTGTGTGTGTGTGTGTGTGTGTGTGTGTGTGTGTGTGTGTGTGTGTGTGTGTGTGTGTGTGTGTGTGTGTGTGTGTGTGTAACAGTGTATGTGGAGTGTGTGTCAGGATTATGGTCAATCCCCTCTCAGCTGTTTTTCTGTTGTGTTTCCATGGTAATGTACTCTATAACATCACAGAAAATGTCCACACAGTACGACAGTATGACAGACGGTTACGTATGTTTGTGCACGTGTGTGTGTGTGTGCGTGCACGTACCACTACCCACCAAGAAAGATTTAAAACAGAAACTTGTCTCACCTAACCAGCTCCTTAAGTTGTTTTACTGCCATCCATTTGCTAAACATCAAAAGAGAACAAAACATGGAACAACAAAAACATGTTTTGCAGGATTAACACTTGTTGTGTTAATTATTATGTTGGAGGCCTGTAAACGGCGGGTTCACGCTAGTGGACACGGAGGAAGCACTGAGAATTTGCTGCAAAGGGAAATTCTTTCTCGCGTGAAAACAGGAGCCCGGCTGGTCACACCGGAAACCGTAATAACATGTTTGTTTATCCAGTTTTGACAGATCCACGGAACAATCGCCGCACGTCTGCGGAGCTTCATGGCTTTCGTTTGAAGGCCAAGTCTACAGTATGCTGTCAACTGCCCCGCAGCCTTGCGTTGCCAAACTTCCTCTCGTGGAGGACTCGCACTGCGAATGTTAAGCTTTGATTGACTGGTGGTGATACGATCATAACTGACGCATGGTATTAAGAATCAGACTTTGCGGATTACAGAGAAATCTGAATGGTGGTACTCTGACAGAAAGAGGCAGGCCGCTAGACGGTGAATGAGAGAGACAGGGAGGCAGCCAGTGGTGATGATGTACAACTGCTAATCGCATTTCATGGCTGTACAGTACGACGTAGACATTTCAAGGTTATTATTATTATTAGGGCATGCCTTCCGGCTGAGATCTGGGCTCTAATGAGATGAGTGCACTTTTCTAGTTCTGTCATGAAATGTCTTCCCTTGACTCTGTTCCAGAAGACATCACGGATATCTCTGCAATGTGCGCCTGGCTGTCATAAACTCACAGCCTGACTATTTGGTTTGTTGTTTTGGATGTGATTTGGAGCAAGTTCTGGCTTGTTGCTCGTCAGCTCTCTTTGTTCAATTGTGAGAGACAGACGGAACGCTTCAGCCCTTAACCACTTAAGGCCCTATTTTATACTTCATCGTACATCGCTGAGGCACAGGAATAGCTAAAATAGTCGATCCACAAGCTGACAATACAGCAGCAACGTGTCGCACTGACTGCGACACTACAAGCTACGTGAGCTTGTAGATTTTCTATTTTCACTGCTTTAGAAAATGGCTGAATATCTTCGCCTTATACCAATGTGACCAAAATTGGAACTTCAGCTTGAAAATGGTTAAAGACTGATTAATCTCCCAGCATTGAAGCTTTGCACACACTATTATCTCTATAGTCACGTGATCAAGACGGATCCGTCCGATTTTTCATATTCCATCCATGTTAGTACGACGTCCCGATAATCCGACATTACTAACCCTACCCCAAACTAGAGATGCTCCGATAATCGGCCACCGATAGGTGATCGGCCGTATCGGCCGATATTCACTCAGTAATCGGAAATATACCCTATCTGTGATCGGCAATTTACCCTTATCTGGAGAAACCGATCTTTTACACCATTTAAGTTGTATAAATGTCAATCAGATATATAGTATAATATCATTTTGCATTTTTGTGACATTCTCCCCTTCCTCCCCACACAAAGGAACAGTTTTGACGTGGGTTTTGACATGAAGTGAATGAAATATTACGCACAAGATCGGCGGTCCCAAAAAACCTGATCGGAGCATCCCTACCCCAAACCTAACCCTAAGCTACAGGTGAGTCTTAACTAGAGGTGGGCGATATAGAAAAATATAATATCATGGTATTTTTTCAAGCAGTATCACGATACATGATATTATCACTATATTTTGCATTTTATGAGGTTACTTACAGTAAAATTGCTCGCTCCCAACAATAATCTACCTGACTTGGCGGAGAGTGACCTGTGCTCAGAGGAGCACTTTCTCAAGTCATTACGTTGGGTTGAATTTTGGAGTATGGGCAGAGTCAGTCAGAGGCAGAAGGTGACGGAGGGTTTAATGAGATATACAAAACCGTGTCCCAGTTTTCTGTTGAACCCCGACAACAGTGCCCTATTCAAACTCCATTAACATGACAAATATGAATCCCTCTAGATACAGACAAAGCTTCCCCTTTTCCATCTCGCGCATGTGTGCATGTGTGTGCGTGAGAAAGCCTGTGTGTGCGTGCGTGCGCGTGTTTCTTACCGTCGTCTGTACAGCATCAGTTAAGCATCTCTGTCAGTATGTGAATACTTGTCTGTGTGTGAGAGAGACATAGCATTGTAGTGATCTCATAAGACATAGGGTAGATATGGGCTCTGAATAATCCTGACAACACTGTAGGCTCTTTGTCTGAGAGCGGGGCTGACTCAACCACGACAGTGCCGTCCGCGACCTGAATGAAAGAGAGAGCAAGCCACAACATTAATTAGAAAGAGAGGGGGGGGGAAGAGAAAACTGAAGGACAACGCAGTCGAAAGTCCAACTCCAGGGAGTTCAGACTAGTGTTGTGTCCGACTTCCATCCTGTCCAGCTCCGTGACCTCTGACCTTTGACCTGACCCTATTTGGTTCAGACACAACGGTTACCACCTGGCCCTGCAGTGCACTTCATGTCACTAACATGGTGCGGTCACACGGGCAGATGCAAAGACACAGTCAACCATTCATCCTCCGACGTTTGTAACTGCTGCAAAAGCTACACATTGAAGCTGATGAGCTGGGTTCAACTTCCAGATGCAAAGCTACAAAGCTACATGCTGGATTGTTGTTGGTTTTTCTCAATCCCCCCCCGCCACGCCTCCGATACTACGGACGTAAGCTTGATGACGTCAACGACCGTGTGAGAAACAGATTTTACAACGCGACAAATATGCTGTGATCTTTGCATCTCGTGTGAACGCAACACTAGCATGTCCGTGTACTGTAAAGGCACAGTTATCGAAAGATGAACACAAGTTAGATCTGGAATCTTGCGATGCTGATTGCTCTTGTCTTCATTCGATTTAATTTTTGCTTCTCCACGCAAGTGTGAGTTCGTGGAACAAGACGACAGCACGGCATGTTCGGACTTTTAGCGAACACACAGAGGATAATATACCTCTGCACACAAGCCATATTACGTCGTGCTTTTGAGATATGTGAGTCATCTGGGCAAGACAGGATATGAATTTGAATAGATAGAATATGATAGATAGATAGAAAGATAGAATATGATGCCCATACATGGGCAACTGGCGGCCCGGGGGCCACATGCAGCCCCCACCTTCACTTAATGTGGCCCTCAGGTAGAATACCTGATATTTTATTTTATTTTATATGACCCGCTTTAATTACTTCAGTCTAAATTAGTAGCTTAAAGTAGTATTAAAATGTTTTTTAATGTCCAATGTATTTGTATTTAGTTCATAAAGTTAACATAACCATAATTAAAGGCATTTGAAAGGAATTTGAAATTAAATAAAAATGTTACTTTTCAGGATTCCAATTCAAAAATAGCAAAAAACTATTCAGGATTTCAATTCAAATAATAAGACAGTAATATACAATGTTGCCCTCTGGAGTGAGTGTGGAAATATAGTGGCCCTCTCCATCGTCAAAGTTGCTCACCCCTGGTCTACTCTAGCAAGCAAGCAGATGACACTTCAACAGTGACTTCCTGTATTCTTGGGCCTGCAGTGTCTTGATAAAGGAGCGCACACATGGTGTCAGTCAGAAACATATCTGTGTACTACACAGCTTAAAAGTGATCAAGTACAGTTTGTAACATTACGTACAGACAATGGGCCAAGCCTCCTGCATATTACAACAGAACCGTAACCCAGTGGCAGTGGCTCAGGGGTAGAATGGCCGGTAGAGCGGCCGGAAGGCAACCGTGACTCTGTGAGGTTTCCAGTTCGATCCCGGACTCCCCCAGAGTTAGTGTCCAAGTGTCCTTGAGTTTGAGCAAGACTCTGAAACCCTAATTGCCCCCAATGTGCAGGTTGCTTTGCATGGTTTCCTCCTCCATCGGTGTATGAATGTGTGTGTGAATGTAATGCACAATCTATGTAAAGCGCTTTGGATGAAAGCACTATATAAAATGCACCATTTACCAAGTAGTCTAAGTGTATGAGGAGAAATGAGCAGCAGTACAGTGTGTGTGCTGACCTGACTCGAGAGGCCAGACCCATCTACCTTGACTCTGTGTTTCTCCTAGCTGTGAATGCAGGATGACTGCGCACTCCCACTTGTGCAACCAGACACCAAGTGAAGCAGATTACCCGAGTGCAACGGAGCCATGTACTCGTGAGGGCACTGCACGTGTCCGTATTTGTGTATGTGTCTGTGTGTGTCTGTGTACTGTATGTGTGTGTGTGTGTGTGTGCGCGCGTGTACCACAGTGTGCTAATGTACTGCGCAGTAACGTGCGTGCGTGTGTGCGGGCGTGCGTGAATGCGCCGTCAAACATGAACATCAAAGCCTCGCGCCCCCCACCCGCTGCTCTTAGACTGGCTTTCAAAGCCAGTTAATACTTAAACAGGTGAGTGGGAGGGAACGCAAACCCATAATTCTTCCTTGTCCGTTGTCATGGAAACGACCCAGCCACCCAAACGAGGCCTCCCCCTAATGGCTTTGACGAGATGTCTGCCTCCCACAGTGAAAGGCTCGTTTCCCCTAATTAGAAGGGGAAGCGTACTCCCAGATAGTTCTTACTCGTTGCAGGTATAGGCTATTGGTTCGAGGAACGGTGTACTCTCCATAAATCCACCCTAAAGCTGAATTGTGGAGAAGAATGTATTGTAAATCTTACCCCATTGTTTGTCTTTGTTGAGTAGGGGGCTCTTCTGAATAGGACTGACACTAATTTACATTTCAACAAGGAAATTGTAATTTTCCAGCAACTCCAAAATATTTGAAAAAAGGAAGGAAATTAATTAAAAGCATTTATTATAGTAGCTAAATCATTGAAACATGTTGGCTTTTTTAATGATTTAGCCTCTATAAATGATAGCCTCTTTTTGACATAAATGCAAGGAGGAAATAGTAGTCTATTTTATCAATGCAGGAACCATTATTTGACATGCTGAGTTCGTTCCACAGTGCGGTCTCTCATGGTGACAGTTCATTCATCACCCCCTCAGTCCTTCTATCCTCTTCACCCAGGGCAGTGTGTGTGTGTGTGTGTGTGTGTGTGTGTGTGTGTGTGTGTGTGTGTGTGTGTGTGTGTGTGTGTGTGTGTGTGTGTGTGTGTGTGTGTGTGTGTGTGTGTGTGTGTGTGTGTGTGTGTGTGTGTGTGTGTGTGTGTGTGTGTGTGTGTGTGTGTGTGTGTGTGTGTGTGTTAAAAATATGATTATTATCAGTTTCCTTTGAAAAGAAAAGCTTTTTGTCCAAGCTTACATTTTGGAAAATAAAATGATTATACATATATATATCATAAACCAATGACATTAATCACTTATAATCGCCCAAACCAAATGCATTAAGCCTGACTTATAGCCTACTTATACAGGAAATAGCCAATCTAATGCTAATGCATGGTTGGCTGTGGGAGTACAGCGCTGACAGACAACCTCTTCACTGCCTTCAGCCAATCAGCGTAATAAAAAAGGGATGTCATCTCCAGTGTCCAACCAGCTATTTAAAGCGATCATTTGTTAGTGAGGACGCCAAAAGTGATTGGCTGAGCACGGAATGTGAGGATAAAAAGGACAGAAAAGTGAGGACGGCAGAAGTGATTGGCCGGAATGTGATGATGTATGATGATAAGAGCGCCCCTCACTTCACACAAATGTGATTTTTTTCCCCTTTCTTGCCTTTAAGGCTTGACCCCGTCTTATCGCTGCTTGCAGCTATATTTTAAGGTTATAGTTAGTCAGGATTAGAGTCAGTGAGTCAGTTAGAGATCCTCCATACATTTTCTCACCATAATTCTTGCCATTCTCAGGTCTTTAGCTCTGGTTTGTAGTACTACACCTCCTGAGCATTATGAAGTGTTGAGCTGCTTGTTGTATTTTATGATAACCTGCAGCATCTTCCTGTGTACCATAAAACAATAGGAGGGACCTGCAACGCTCTTCCTTATCCATTTATGATTTCCCCCTCAAACCAAATAACTGTTTCCACATGTTCAACTCACCTGCCACCCAAGTCAAGCATATGTGATCTAGTTTGCGTATCAGAGTTACAGTATCAGAGGTACAATGCAATTACATACG
Organism: Electrona antarctica; assembly: GCF_951216825.1. Taxonomy (NCBI): domain Eukaryota; kingdom Metazoa; phylum Chordata; class Actinopteri; order Myctophiformes; family Myctophidae; genus Electrona; species Electrona antarctica. The sequence continues at coordinate 18,724,623 of NC_136806.1, forward strand.
GTATGCACACAGACATTTGACTTGGTGTTAGTTGGTAGTTTTGGTACATGCAGGAGCAGGACATAATTATCAACAAAGACGGACATAAACCACATAGTGGACAGAGGTGAAGGAGTTTTTTTTCTGTCTGTCTGTCTGTCTGTCTGTCTGTCTGTCTGTCTGTCTGTCTGTCTGTCTGTCTGTCTGTCTGTCTGTGAAACCATCCAACTCAAATGGTAAATGGTGCATTTATATAGCGCCTTTATACAAGGCGCTTTACATAGATTGTGCATTACATTCACCCATTCACACACCGATGGCGGCGGAAAACATGCAAGGCACCAACCAGCACATCAGGAGCAATTAGGGGTTCAATGTCTTGCTCAAGGACACTTCGACACTAACTCTGGGGGAGCCCGGGTTCGAACTAGCAACCTTGCGGTTACCATCCAGCCACTCTACCCCTGAGCCACCGCCGGCTTGAACACGCACGCACGCACGCACGCACGCACGCACGCACGCACGCACGCACGCTCTGTCTGTCTGTCTGTCTGTGTGTCCGTCCGTCCGTCCCTGCATTACATGGCCAGCAACCCTCCCTTGAGAAAAAGACTATTAATCTCATCAGGACTACCTGGTTAAATATAGGTCAAATAAATCAAAGGCCGGCCTTTTTGAAGCCTATTCAATCGCCACCATTATGTTTTCAATTATTCATTCGTGACACAATACGTGCAGCGGGTCCATTCAGTTCTATCTAACCGCGGTATCTCCAGTATGTGCGTCTTAGAATAGGGCCCACCAGAGACAGTTCGCTCAATGGAAGCAGGTCAGCTGACAGGAAGAGGAAACAGAAGGCCGGAGGTGATATGTGATGTCATCAGTCCAAACAGGAAGCCCCGTGGCCACATGGGGCATATATACAGCTGTTTGGCCCATTGGAAAGTCACGCCGTCCGTAGTCACACATACATACATTGTATGCAGAGTCAAGAGCAGAATTGGTCTCCAAGGATCTTCATTGTTCCTTTTTTAATGTCTGCATCGCGCGAATTCAAGAGCGCAGTGGTGATGAATTGTTAACACATTTGTAAAGTTAGCCTTGAAACAGTTGTTTTCTTCATACAGTACCAAAGGCATTTCAGTCTCATATTAAACTGAGGGCGTGTGTAGCGGTCACTCACTCGGATGTAAAATAAATGCAATTTTTTTTTTTTTAATAAATACTTTATACTCGTCTCACAGCTACAGGCATATAGACGAATCCATAGAGGGGTGCCCTGGGCATAGCCATAGCTGAGGTGTACCATTAAGAGCAGCTTGACACCTCAGTATTGATTGCCTACACCTGGCCTACAGGTGTATTCCATGGATTCGTCTACAGAGGGAAATGACGGGTAATACAAATAAATAATAGTTTTGTTATGTAAACACAATTCAAAGTTACACACTATGGGCAGTATTATGCGTGTCTTAAGTACCAGGTCTTATTACTTAACTTAAGACCTGGAGGCGTGATCAATGCCATTTGGCTATTCTGAGTGGCCAAACAGCATTGACCACGACTCCAGGTCTTAAGTAAAGTCATAAGACCTGGTACTTAAGACACGCATAATACTGCCCTATATGCCTCTAAATATAATGCAATGGACCTCTCTCTCTGATCTGGAAAACCTTTTTATATGTGGTCTTCCTAGAATAGATGATATTTAATAATAATATAATTTATAATATAATCTAGATCAGTGGTGGTTCCCAAACGTTTGAGCTGGAGACCCAAAAGAGTAATTTGATGTCACCCCGGGACCCACACACATTGTGACGTGTACGAGCTTGTAGATCGGCTATTTTCACTAGTCCTTAAACATTTATTTTCTAATTTAGGGAATTTCATTGATATTTATTTTATTTTATACATGAAACTCTTTTGGTGGTCCGTGGCTCAAATGCCGAATAAATAATGGACCTTGAAAAGGGTTGAAAACCCCTGCTCTAGTCTAGATCTATAAAAATGGACCCACTACCCACAATTGGGTCCCGACCCACAGTTTGGGAAACGGTGATCTAGATACTCTAATTAATAGCAGGAGAATATTACTGTAGGTATAGGTGTGTTGAACTTGTTGAACCTAGCTGTGCCCCTTGAGAAATAGCTATTGCGTTACGCCTCTGTATTATAATACCATATTGTTGCTGTCGGGCAGAAACCGCCGCGCGTACTGTATCTCCATGTGGATGTTCCTGAATGAATACCCTTAATCATACCTCATAGTGTCAGTCAAAAAGTCACAAATACAGAGGATGTACAAACTTGTACATCTTCAATTTTTTTTAGAATCCTGAAAGGTAAACCGTTTTGGACACGTGAGGTTTCCACCCGACACTCTGCGACGACGATACATATAATCCTACCTACAATGAGCTAACGTGATTTCTGTTTCCTCATCACGGGCTCTGCACACACATATCAGCTGTCTGTCTGTCCACTGCCCAGACATGCTCCGTGTCGGGCCGGGAGGAAAGAGTCACCCCTGGGAAATGCCTGGAATCTGCAGGAGTGGTGCAAGTGGGAGGGGATTTAATCACGATAGGGAATCAGGCTGGTGAGAGAATACAATGTGAGCATTGCTCCGAAATCCTTGAAAACCACAAGTAGGTTAATTACATCTGTTGTCGACCCATCTGGTTTGCCTCACTTTATATGAGCGCGTGCGTGCGGTGCGGTGGACGGCACGCTCGCACACACATACACACATCGCGTCGGACACGACCTAGGTGATCTACGAGACATGAGTGATAAGCCTGAGGTTTTTTCCAAAAGGGAGAGCTGACATATCTGTTTCCATCTATATTTTCTGAGTCAGCTTGTTTTTGATCCATGCATGTCATGTGTCTGCTTTGATGTCTTTGCTGGGATGAAGATAACCTACATGAGCATGGTGATAAAAAAGCTGCCAGTAGGTTATCGGGAGTCGAAAGTGGCAAGCCTCTCCTGTGACTCACCTGACCAGAGATACGTTTGTGCTTTATCGTGCATTTCTCATTTCTAAACACAATTTTGCTGGTTCACATCACGAGAGAGGGAGAGAGGGGGGGGGGAGTATGGGGGCTGTTGGAGACGGTAGACAGACTAATGAAAATTAATTCAGAAAGAGACTGGACACGTGAAGGCCTCCAATGAGTTTGCCAAATTGCTGTGTATCCGAAATAGAATGCATAAGAGAGGAATCTTCACTCACTTTTCATGATTGGTGCAGCAGCACACTTGTACCCTTTTGATGTCAACATCCTTAATGTATTAATAATAATTGTCTCCACCAGGCCTGGTGGGAGAGTATGTTTTGCACTCCGTCCGTGTGTGTGTGTGTGTCCTTCTGTCCGTCTGTTACCAGCTAATCCCCGGCACCGTTGGCCCGATCTATGCCAAACTTTGCACACACACTCCCTGGATGCCAACGATGAACCTCTGCCCCACATTTTCCAGAACGGCCTGTTATAGCGCCACCAGGAGGCCGACTTTTGTAAAACACTTTTTTTTATATTACTCCTCCATATTTTGTCCAAAAATCCTGCAAATCGTTACACAGTATCTCTATAGTCATGTGATCAAGACAGATCTGTCCGATATTGCATATTCCATCCTGATTGGCTAACAGTGACTTTCAAAATTTGCAGGATTGGCCCGATTTGAACAAAAAGCCTCAAATCATGAACGCAGTGTGCAATTTACGTGAAATCTTTCACAGACGTCCCTACTAGGCTGAGGAATATATCCAACCTTTTCACATTGGCCTGTTATAGCGCCACCAACAGGTGGATTTTTGCAAAACACATTTTTGGAACAAAATGCCTCAAATCATCCAATTGCCATCCAAGTCGTAAGAAGAAATTGTACCCTTTTCACATTGGCCTATTATAGCGCCACCAGGAGGCCACAACCTGACCTGCCCTGGTGGAGACCTGTGCCCCGAGGGGCACTTTTTCTAGTTACATCTCAAACTTATACAGCGCTTTGCTGAGTACCCAAAGACGCTTTACATGGGGGGCAAGAGGAAGCAACAAAAATAAAAAATAACTTTATTAGAGAAAAAAAACACTAAAAGCTGTTTTTGTGAAGTACATACAGACTGTGCGGTATTTTTGTTGGTACACTTGAACCCTTTTGAACATCCTTAATATGTAAACAACAGTGTTGGAAACCTGTAGTGTACTGTAGTCTATTTCACATGTTGGGGACAATTTAGGCAGTCTGCACTGCAGACGTTCTTATCCAGAGCAACAAAGTGCAAGTTCAGACTAAATGGCATGAGTCAACAAACAACAGGGTCAATGGTCACATAAATAGTGCCAAGAATTGAGCTTTTAAGTTTATAGTCTCTGGTTCAACCACACGCAAGTACGCACAAAAACACAGTGGATCCCACACACGCACAGTCGCACACACACACACACACACACACACACACACACACACACACACACACACACACACACACACACACACACACACACACACACACACACACACACACAGCCTTCTTCACCGTGCTCTTCTCGCCCAACACTCCCTGCTGACAGCCGCCGCCCCTTGCCTGAGAGTGCAGTGACAAATATCACCCGAACACGGGCCAGTAATTCGAAGTACAACTATATTACAAACACAATTATTGTGTTCATGTAGACGCCTGGCAAAGCCGGATGCAGTCGATTCGACTAGCCTCTGCTGTTGTGGACACGGACAGGTACTTTACCACTGGTACTTTACCACTGCGACAACCAAGAAACAAACTGACCATAACCTTATTTCAGTTACTTTATTCTGTTATACAGTAGTTATCTGTCAAACGGGTTATGATGTCAGCAAGCCAGCGGATACGTATACCTCACATTAGATCCTTTACATCAGAGGACGGTGCATTTTTAATATTGTTGGTTTAATGATTCAGATGAATCATTGCTAAATTCTGTACTTTGTGCGCACCGGCAGTAAATTGGTTATTGCGTGTGTATGCCAGTGCTTAAAATAGTCTCCTGTAATTCGTCTATGCTGATATAGTGGTATTATAGCATTGCTTTTAGGGTTTGATTGCCATCCTCTGAAACAAAGTGACACTGACACCTTTTGAGAGAACCTGTCTTCGCTAGGCTGAAAAGGCTTGGGGCTGTGTGCGTGCGTGCATGCGCGTAACACTTTAGCTAATCCCACAAACACTTATGTTTTTTGGATGCTTCCTGTAGGCCAATGAAGACACGAATACACCTATATCCAACTTTTACTGTATGTTCACAAACTGTCCTACACAAACATTAAATTCCCATCTAACTATGAATGCACTAAGTCTCTGTATGTGTGTGTGTACTGTTGTAATCCACCTAACTCGAGAATCAAATTCGACACACGTGTCCCACACCCCCACAGTGAGTGCAGTGCCCGGTGTCGAGTCGATCTGACCCACGGTTGTCCAGAACCGCCACAAAAGGCCTCTGCCCGGGCTCTGGACATGGCCCCTGCCCACCAGTGTCCATATATGGAGCTGGCCTGTTCAGTGTTCTGACATCATTCTGACGTCTGCATAGACTCCATATTTGGGCATGCCTGACAAAGAACTGTGGGCATGAAAGGGACATAATATCTGGGTGGGGCTGCTGGGCATGTATGTCCAACTTGCATCGTTCCAAGTAGGCCAGTGCCCAACGGGCACCGCTGTAGAGGCTCCAACGGGCATATATGGGCATAAAAAGGACGCAGACATCATTATTTTTGTCCTACACAAATTCATAGTGTCTGAGCAAATAGGCATAGTGTCTATTTTCGTCATGATGATGTACGATCGGCCTCATGGTGGCACGATTGATTGATTGATTGATTGATTGATTGATTAATGTATTAACAGCACTTTTTTCTACTGCTCCTCCAGCTTTTGTGAAAAGAAAATGCACACTTAATGTCTGCACAACCTTTATCATAGCATTTTTGTTGTATTCCATACAGATTGGCTATCAGAGTTTTTGCCTTCCAATTTCCAAAGTGTGCAGGCGGGGCCTATTTTACCAACAAATGGAACAACACATGGTCTGAGGGGCCTCTAAACAATACAGAGTCAACAGTGATTTCAAACTGTTGTGAGCTTGCACATCTGCAATTTTTTGCTATGCTTGAAATTGTAATGACATGCCTAAAATAGTGACGCCAGGTTGAAAGAGGTTAAGTCTGCCTGTGTAAATATAAATATGTTTTTTACCAAAAGAGCTTGTGACTGTAAATTAACTGCACTCTAATGGTGCATCAGAGTTACCATGATACAGTCTTTAGTCATCTCTATTTCTGTGAATAGGTTTGTTGTAGAGGGAAAAGAGAGCAGACCAAGTACAGAGCCAAAGGTCAAGTTTACAAAGTATTGAGGATTTAAGTCGTTAAATGTCTGAAAACAAACAACAATTTGTAGTGGGGGTCCCTGCTTCATCTCTCTCAGCTAAGGGGTCCATGGCCTGAAAAACGTTGAAAACCCCTGATCTAATTCAGTGGTTTTCAACCCTTTTCATGTCAAGGTCCATTAGTTATTCTGCATTTAAAGTACGGACCACCATTTGATGATACATTATCTCTTGAGAACAGCCTTTGGTCATCTCTGAAGAAAGACAAGAAAGATGTTAAGGAACGCATACTGGGCCTGGGCCATGGCTCAATGGTCCAGGCACCTTGGCTGGTAATCCATTCTGGCAGTGTGCCGCGGGTTCGACTCCCGATCCCTTTACTGCATGTCTTCCCCCCCATCTCTCTCCCCATTTACTGTCAGCCTACTGTCTGTCCCTCCATAAAAAAAAAAAGGCGAAAGCCACAAAAAAAAAAAAGGAACTCATACAGTGGCCAGCGGGGGATAGAAACTATTGACATGACATGCATTTGAACTTGCCGTGTGACTGAAACGTCAGTTGTGATTTGGCTGAAGCTCAGCACGGATTATGGGTATTGTAGTAGACATGGACATGAGCAAACCTTATATAAAAGCTTTTCTCACAAATTAAGTTCAAACATTTGCCTTTATTGGTTCCAACAGTAAAATAATTAAACTAGAAAAAGTGCCCTTCTGGGCACAGGTCTCCACCAGGAGGATAGGACTGTGTGAGATGTTTGGCAAAATGTTTAGGAGTAATATAAATAAGTAATATGTTTGCCTTTGATGGCAATTGGATGATTTGAGGCATTTTGTTCCAAAAATGTGTTTTGCAAAAATCAACCTGTTGGTGGCGCTATAACAGGCCAATGTGAAAAGGGTGGGATATATTCCTCAGCCTAGTAAGAAAATGTGTGAAAGATTTGACGTAAATTGCATGCTGCGTTCATGATTTGAGGCTTTTGTTCAAAACGGGGCAATCTTGCAAACTGTGAAAGCCAATTATAGCCAATTAGGATGGAATATGAAATATCGGACAGATCCGACTTGAGCACATGACCATAGAGATACTGTGTAACGATTTGTGAGATTTTTGGACAGAATCTGGTTGAGTAATATCCAAAAATGTGTTTTACAAAATTCGGCCTCCTGGTGGCGCTATAAAAGGCAGATGTGGAAAATGCAGGTCAAAGGTTTGTCCTTGGCCTCTAGGGAGTGTGCATGCAACGTTTCACGCAGATCGGTGCAGTTTTAGGTAAACAATGTGAAAAGCTGCCTCATGGTGGCGCTATAACAGGCCGTTCTGGAAAATGCGGGGCAGAGGTTCATCGTTGGCATCCAGGGAGTGTGTGTGTGCAAAGTTTGGCATCGACCGGGTTAACGGTGCCGGAGATTAGCTGGTAACGGACGGACGGAAGGACACACACACGGACGGACACACGGACGGACACACACACACACACACACACGGACGGAGTGCAAAACATACTCTCTCCCCATGCCTTCGGCCTGGTGGAGACAATAATCTCAAATCATCACAAATGGGGAGAAATAACAGTGGAAGCGTACTGCCCAGGTCTATGCGAGGTCGTCTAACCCACCCCCCTGGTTCTCAAAACAGTTGGTCTAACCCACCCCCCTGGTTCTCAAAACAGTTGGTCTAACCCACCCCCCTGGTTCTCAAAACAAACTTAAGAACTAGTTACAATTACTTTAGTTTAGTGAGAAACCATCTGTGAGGCAGCGTTACAGACTGTATCATTAGCTCTCCTGTGTTTTAGTGCACTCTGTCAGAGTTCTAAGTGAGTTCACAAATTTACTGGGGAGGTCAGAGTTCACCTGTGATGGTTTAGTCACAGTTAGGAGCCATGGGGGTGTCGGGTCATATCCAATACCAGCACACCGTCTCTGTCTCATCACAGACAGAGATACAGACATTACACGGTTTCTGCCCTGCCCTCATCACAGACAGAGATACAGACATTACACCGTTTCTGCCCTCATCACAGACAGAGATACAGACATTACACCGTTTCTGCCCTGCCCTCATCACAGACAGAGATACAGACATTACACCGTTTCTGCCCTGCCCTCATCACAGACAGAGACACAGACATTACACGGTTTCTGCCCTGCCCTCATCACAGACAGAGATACAGACATTACACCGTTTCTGCCCTGCCCTCATCACAGACAGAGACACAGACATTACACCGTTTCTGCCCTGCCCTCATCACAGACAGAGATACAGACATTACACCGTTTCTGCCCTGCCCTCATCACAGACAGAGATACAGACATTACACCGTTTCTGCCCTGCCCTCATCACAGACAGAGACACAGACATTACACGGTTTCTGCCCTGCCCTCATCACAGACAGAGATACAGACATTACACGGTTTCTGCCCTGCCCTCATCACAGACAGAGATACAGACATTACACCGTTTCTGCCCTGCCCTCATCACAGACAGAGATACAGACATTACACCGTTTCTGCCCTGCCCTCATCACAGACAGAGATACAGACATTACACGGTTTCTGCCCTGCCCTCATCACAGACAGAGATACAGACATTACACGGTTTCTGCCCTGCCCTCATCACAGACAGAGATACAGACATTACACCGTTTCTGCCCTGCCCTCATCACAGACAGAGATACAGACATTACACCGTTTCTGCCCTGCCCTCATCACAGACAGAGATACAGACATTACACCGTTTCTGCCCTGCCCTCATCACAGACAGAGATACAGACATTACACCGTTTCTGCCCTGCCCTCATCACAGACAGAGATACAGACATTACACCGTTTCTGCCCTGCCCTCATCACAGACAGAGATACAGACATTACACCGTTTCTGCCCTGCCCTCATCACAGACAGAGATACAGTTGTCTTTCGAAAATCTAGTGCGCTGCGCCCCGGGTGTGCTGCTGAGTGCCCGCACTGACCAACCCTACTCAGAAGTTGGGGTTGTCCGGTGTGCGTGCGTCACTGCGGTGTCTCGAGCGCCCCCTAGCGGCGAAATTGTTCCTTTGAGCTTTATTATTATACACGCATCAACGTGTAGACCAACAGCAGGTAGGATAGTGTTATAGATTACCTTTACCTAAGCCACACTCAGTGTGCTCTATGACATCATCGCCCAGTGCACACAAAAACACTGAGCACATTCCTGGTGCGCATTTCCGAACGCACCCTACGTGACCGGAAGACACAGCATGTGAGTCATGACTGATTACAGAAATAAGCAAGACAGGATATGAATTGGACATGATGCCCTCCAGTTATGCAATACCAGTTGTTGTACCCGAGTACTTAGTATAGTACTTAGTATATCCTATTATCATAGTACTTTGCCCACAGTTGCCCACACTCCGGCTTCCGGAACAATGGTTCACCTGCCGCGTCGCCCGGCCAATCAATTAAGCCTGGTCGGGTTCGCCAATAGGCCTATCTCACAGCCCGCTTTCCACGCCCACTTCCGGTAAATAGTGGTGTCATTTAACATTAGCATTTACACGTTTTTTTCTCTGGAGAATCTAAGTACATTTTCTAATGTAAAAATGTGACAGACCAATATTATTATGAAGCAAACAAGATGGTAAATCATCTCGAACAGATGGAACAAACCTTACCTTGAGAAAACAAAAGTTGTAGACTTCTTAAATTACCTCTGTTAACATGTAGCGTCTATGGAGTGACGTCACGCTATCACCACTAACCCCGAAAGGGGGCGTATTAAGGGGGCGGGGAAATTCTGTGAGATAGGCTTATTAGGGAAACCGGTGCTGCAGCATTACCAGTGACAGGGCCGCCAGACAGATTTGTGTTTTTTGGATCTCCGAAGCCTTTGGTCAAGTCGGATGGCGCCCGAGTTATGCTCGACACGCACACGCACACACGCACACACACACACACACACACACACACACACACACACACACACACACACACACACACACACACACACACACACACACACACACACACACACACACACACACACACACACACACACACACAAGCCAGACGGACAGACAGACAGATATGTACGATAGACAGACACAGTCATCTTTCCAGTAACAGGTATTGGGTAGAACTGATTGTAAAGGTCTTATCTACGGATTGATCTAAAGGCTATTTGTGTTTTGTTTGTGTGTGTGCGCGTGTGCTTGCGCACGTGCACGCGCGTGTGTGTCACTGTGTCCTCACGTGCCATTCGTGCATGAAGATGTATTCCTTCCGTTGGTGTTTGTATGGATGTGTGTGTAGCGTTGGTACCAGCTGCATGTTGGGTCGTGTCGTAGAGGCTCCTGGGTTTGTCTTGGGGCTGCACGTCATCCACGTGCTACCCTGAGGTGTCTGGACTTGTCTCAACTCCTCCACACCTCCCAACAGCAGAACACACCCACCAGTACCGTGCCACCTCTCTTCTCTACTCCTTTGCCCTCTATATTTCCAAAACATAGGCTTAGTTGTGTGTGTGACCCATTTTAGCTTGCTGAACCGTCCTTATAGGTCTGTGTTTTTGTAAGTTTGCGTGGAAGACACTAAATGGGTCGTTTGGGTCTGGAGCTGAAAAGGTCTGGGCTCGGGGTGCATACGTTTGTTAGATATACTAACTCCGACAGGCATTAGTTCGACATGCAAGGCCGGTTTCAACTAACTTGTGGCCGGGTTAAAACTAACAGGTGGCTCCCAACATGCGTGGCAGGTTAAAACTAACCTGTGGCAGGTTAAAACTAACCCGTGGCTTCCTGTGAGGTTAGGTTTAGGGTTGGGTTTTGGGTAGGGTGTCGGACTCATGACTATAGGACTGTTAGTATGTTGGACCAAACACATGCAACTCCTATGCCCTCTATGTCCCACTGGTGGGCTGTGAGGATATTGCAAGTGGGGACCAAATAGTTAGTTAGTGATACTAAGTTAGTTCCATTCATCAAAGCCGCAACACAATCTAATTCAGGCGTCTTCAACAGGGGGTCCGGCACCCCTAGGGGGTTCTCAGAGATACTGCAGGGGGTCTGCCAAATCTTTGAGTGACGGAGACTTTTTTATTTGTACATGAGGCTAGAGCTAGCCGAGGAAGGTCGAAAGACCGAAACGTTGCATTTGACATTAAATAAAAAGCTCTTGAACCAGCAAGTGACAGTGTGCGGGTCTCCCTCCCTCTCTTTATTAGTGTGGTTGCCCTAAAGGGCAACCAGACTATTGTAATTGTAACACTTTATTGTGGGCTCGCAACAGCGAGCACACACTAGTTATTGCCAGTTTATATTTGTGGGCTCGCAACAGCGAGCACACACTAGTTATTGCCAGTTTATATTTATACTTCTTCTTTATTCCAATTTCCGCCCTTTTTTCGTCCTCCTACTACTTTCACACACTTTATGCTAGAAATTTAGTTCAAACTTCAAACTGTTCAGCTCTCTGCAGTTATTTATGCTTGTATTTTTATTTTTACAATTGTTTATACTTTTTTAACTTTTAAACTTTTAAACTTTTTTTTACATTCTTTATAATGAGAGTCGATGGGAGAAACGTCCCATTTTTCACAGTTGACTTTTTTGTGCTCTTATTACTCTGTCATACTTTCACTTTGAAACTCCATTCAAACTTTAAAATGTTCATCAATCTTTGAATTTTCATTGGTGAAAAAGGTTTTTTGAAAAAGTTTATACTTTTTAAAATATTAAACTTTATTTATAAAATGTTTCTCTCATAGACAATGTATGGGATTTTATCTCTAAATCGACCTCACTTTTGCAGCCTCATTACTCTGGCATACTTTGTCGTAGAAACGTGATTTAAACTTTAGCTAGCTCACACGACTGTGGACTTTGTCGTGGTTCAAACCGTATTCGAATATGTTACACGGTTTTTCCGAAATCGCAGTTCAATCGCAGGCCGTTTCGCGTAATCAGTGTCCCCTTAGAGTGTGGGGCCTCCTTGAGTAGAGTGTGGAAACTGAAATTCTTTCCTTGGAAATTTACCAAACAAATTGTCGTCCCGGCCAAAATATTCACTTTACATGGATGTTCTTTGGTCATTTTGTAGCCACACATGTCCTCTTTCACACAATGTAACCACCAAAGCACAGATACATACAGAATGTGAACTACGGCCTTTTAAGTGACACAAATACAGTCAAGCTGCCCATTGACCTCCATTGTATAATTCTTACGAGGAAAGTATCGTGAAGACAATTCTTAACTCGCTCTTATAACCACATTTTCGATCGTACCAACACCACCATCGCACATGTTGTACCTCAATGTCTCAGGCCACTCAAAGTGAAAAAGATATTTGCATTCGACTTTTACTTTTTGCGATAGAGCAATTTGTTCGGGCATAGGTTTTTCCCTATTCAGGCCCATTGAAATCTCCCAGTCATAGTGAAGCACTGTTTTACTCTCCCACAGCTGAGACATATAAGGGCTTAATTACAGGGCTGACATTAGAGTTACAAGATCTCAATGAGTTGCTCTGTGAAACCTTGTGAGCTTGTAGGTCTGCTATTTGTGCAATTAGGCTCTACACACAGTCACAGACACACGCATGCATGCACACGCACGCACACGCACGCACACGCACGCACGCACACACACACACACACACACAAAAACCCTGTCTTTTGCTTGCAGCATGCTACAGTCTTGCAATTTGCTCCATGGGCTTAGACCACCAATAGGAGCACGCTGTACTTAATTAATTGCTTAAGCCCCGCCCTTCTGTCTTCCCATTGGCTGGCCTTTACACAGCTCTAACTTTTGTTTGCAGCATGATACAGTCCTGAAAATTTGTTTATGGACTTACACCACCAATAGGAACACTATAATAATTTTTTTTAAAAATTTTAAAACTTTTTTTTTTTTTAACTTTTTTTTTTTTAAACTTTTTTTTTTAAAAACTTTTTTTAAAAACTTAAAAATAAAAAACTTAAAAAAGAAAACTTAAAAATGAAAAACTTAAAAAAGAAAACTTAAAAATGAAAAACTTAAAAAAAACTTAAAAGAAAGAAAAACTTAAAAAAAACTTAAATACTTAAAAAAACTTAAAACAAATGAACTTAAAAAATAAACTTAAAAAAAATAAACTTAAAACAAAAACTTAAAAAAACTTAAAAACACAAAAATGAAAGAAAAGTCTTAGACCATTGTCAATAATCATTGTGTTTATGCTTTTAAAGATAGGCCTATATGCTATTTGACCCTTTTTTTACATGTAAACGTATGCTATTTAATACAATTTCTGCTCATTAATGCTTTCATATCCATTGATGTTGTATTTTTTTCTTTTTACCTTTTCTTAATTAATCAATAATACATTGTAAAGCATTATTCATACATTACAAATCATTAGTAGACACAGTTATAACTTTACTTACTTTATTCTGCCACATTTTGGGCATCATACTACTTCCACATACTTTACTGCTTACGGTATATTATTTTTTTTACAAATTGTTATACAACTTTTTGTACTCCGGTCCCCAGGTTTCAAACTTGGTGGTTGGTCCCACAGACACAGCTATAACTTTATACATTGCGTTTTTAGCGAGCCCACGCAGTTTCTACAGGAACTGCTTTCTAGTTATTATTCCTATTTATTCCGCCACTTTCTTCGCACTCCTACTACTTTCACACACTTTATGCTAGAAATTTAGTTCAAACTTCAAACTGTTCAGCTCTTTGCAGTTATGTGTGCTTGTATTTTTATTTTTACAATTGTTTATACTTTTTTAACTTTTAAACTTTTAAACTTTTTTTTACATTCTTTATAATGAGAGTCGATGGGAGAAACGTCCCATTTTTCACAGTTGACTTTTTTGTGCTCTTATTACTCTGTCATACTTTCACTTTGAAACTCCATTCAAACTTTAAAATGTTCATCAATCTTTGAATTTTCATCGGTGAAAAAGTTTTTTTGAAAAAGTGTATACTTTTTAAAATATTTAACTTTATTTATAAAATGTTTCTCTCATAGACAATGTATGGGATTTTATCTCTAAATCAACCTCACTTTTGCAGCCTCATTACTCTGGCATACTTTGTCGTAGAAACGTGATTTAAACTTTAGCTAGCTCACACGACTGTGGACTTTTTCGTGGTTAAAACCGTATTCGAATATGTTACACGGTTTTTCCGAAATCGCAGTTCAATCGCAGGCCGTTTCGCGTAATCAGTGTCCCCTTAGAGTGTGGGGCCTCCTTGAGTAGAGTGTGGAAACTGAAATTCTTTCCTTGGAAATTTACCAAACAAATTGTCGTCCCGGCCAAAATATTCACTTTACATGGATGTTCTTTGGTCATTTTGTAGCCACACATGTCCTCTTTCACACAATGTAACCACCAAAGCACAGATACATACAGAATGTGAACTACGGCCTTTTAAGTGACACAAATACAGTCAAGCTGCCCATTGACCTCCATTGTATAATTCTTACGAGGAAAGTATCGTGAAGACAATTCTTAACTCGCTCTTATAACCACATCTTCGATCGTACCAACACCACCATCGCACATGTTGTACCTCAATGTCTCAGGCCACTCAAAGTGAAAATAATATTTGCATTCGACTTTTACTTTTTGCGATAGAGCAATTTGTTCGGGCATAGGTTTTTCCCTATTCAGGCCCATTGAAATCTCCCAGTCATAGTGAAGCACTGTTTTACTCTCCCACAGCTGAGACATATAAGGGCTTAATTACAGGGCTGACATTAGAGTTACAAGATCTCAATGAGTTGCTCTGCGAAACCTTGTGAGCTTGTAGGTCTGCTATTTGTGCAGTCACAGACACACGCATGCATACGCAAGCACGCACGCACGCACGCACGCACGCACGCACGCACGCACGCACGCAGCTTGTAGGTCTGCTATTTGACAGAGTCACAGACACACGCATGCATGCACACGCACGCACGTGCACACGCACGCGCACGCACACACGCACACACACACACACACAAAAACCCTGTCTTTTGCTTGCAGCATGCTACAGTCTTGCAATTTGCTCCATGGGCTTAGACCACCAATAGGAGCACGCTGTACTTAATTAATTGCTTAAGCCCCGCCCTTCTGTCTTCCCATTGGCTGGCCTTTACACAGCTCTAACTTTTGTTTGCAGCATGATACAGTCCTGAAAATTTGTTTATGGACTTACACCACCAATAGGAACACTAATATAAACTTAAAAAATATATATTTTTTTAACTTTTTTTTTTTTAACTTTTTTTTTTTAAACTTTTTTTTTTTTAAACATTTTTATTTTAAAAAACTTTTTTTTTTAAACTTTTTTTTTTTTTAACTTTCTTTTTTTTTTAAACTTTTTTTTTTTCTAACTTTTTTTTTTTCTAACTTTTTTTTTTAAACTTTTTTTTTTAAACTTTTTTTTTTAAACTTTTTTTTTTAAAACTTAAAAAAAAACTTAAAAATAAAAAACTTAAAAATGAAAACTTAAAAAAACCAGTGTTCAGACTTGGTGGGTGGTCCCACAGACACAGCTATAACTTTATACATTGCGTTTTTAGCGAGCCCACGCAGTTTCTACAGGAACTGCTTTCTAGTTATTATTCCACTGGATTAGTCTTTTGTTTGATGCACTACTCCACCCACTGTTTTGACTGTACGCACTTGAGCCATATCTCAAATTGACCGGCTTCATCGGGAAGGTTGTGCTTGTATTTTTTTAAGAGAAATGTTGTATTGTTTAATTGATATGAATTTATTAGTGATTTAAATTTCCCCATTGACATGAATGGGAAAGTGCGAAAAATCACATTCAAGTATTTTTTCCTCAGAGACTGTAAGGGCTATAGTTACAAAACTTGGAGGGGAGGTTCATAATAATTACTAAAATTAATTAACTTATAATGTTATCGGTCGGCCTCATGGTGGCGCTATAACAGCCCACTTTACGTTTTGGCTTATAACTCTTGAACCGTAGGTCGTAAAATAAAATAAAAAAATTCCCTGAATTTCTTGGGTCATGACGCATCTCTCCATATAGGCCACGCCCTTTTGCGTCATGATAGATTTTCCGCCATTTTGAATTTTATCCAAAACACACTTTTGGCTCTTCCTCCTACAAATTTTGTCCAAATCTCACAAAAATCAGCACACATGATCTCTGGACCTATCCGATTAAAACACCATCGGCAGAATTTTGGTAATGCGTATCGTTCGGCCGTAATCGTCGTCCGAAGTTAGTAGGAGGGGCCTATATCACAAAAAATGCCATAAATCACGAACGGAATGTCCAATCCATCCCAAATTTGAATCACATGTCGCGGGTGGTTCAATCAACGAAGTACCAAAAGCAATTCTATTTTCATCCATAGGGGGCGCCGCAAATGCGAGAAATGTAACCGTTTGTCGCAAAAACATGATTTTTGGGGGATAAATCCCCTCCGAATTACTTACGCATGATCGCAGGGGTGACGTGACATTGTAATTGGCTGGCAATATCAGTGGGAGGGGCATATGTAAGCCACTGCGGCAACCACACTTTGCAATTTTTTAAAATTGCGACCTTTCTAGTTTGTACATGAACCACTTGAACCCTTGCATCCCCTATTCTGGGGGAGCATTAGCCGAAAATAGCGAACTCAACACACGTTGTGAGCTTGTAGATCGGCTTATTTCTGTGAATAGGTTTGTCGTAGAGGGAAAACGAGGCCCACCCAAATGAACGAGGCCCACCCAAATGAAGGAGTCCAGAGAAGGTTGAGAACCAGTGCTCTACGCCAGGGGTTTTCAACTGATTGTGAACCAGGGACCACCGTACGAATCAACCTGGGGCTCACATGTATCCCATGTCTATACAGTACATACCACTGTTTCTCAACCGATGGGCGGACTACAGTGGTCCATGGACTACAGTGGTCCATGGACTACAGTGGTCCATGGCATAATAGGCCTGCAGGTGGTCCATGGGATAATAGGACTACAGTGGTCCATGGCATAATAGGACTACAGTGGTCCATGGCATAATAGGCCTAGCCTGGCTAATAAGCCAGACTCAAATCACACTGTCGTGTGGTATTTGAGTCTGGAGATGCTGTGTATGGATCTTGTTTCCCGGGGGGCGGGTTCAAACATTTTCTCTTTGACGCAATTGGTCAGAGCTACTGTCAGTCAGAGGTCTCAAGCATTGAACGTCCCTGTACCAAAGCCCGCCCATATTGCATACCGTGTCCCGATTTGCCACACCAGTTCTCTGGTGTAGGAAATGGGCGTACAATTGAGCCTCTCCAGACCGTAATCCGCCGGCAGGCACATTTTGCCGGCTGATTCGGTCTGGCTTATTAGCCAGGCTATAATAGGCCTGCAGGTGGTCCATGGGATTTAAAAAAAATCGTAATCGTAATTGCACGATACTATGTGCAACAAATTACAGTATATCAAGCCCAGGCATTATTTAACTGAAATACGAGTGGTCCAGACTCCAGAGCCAAAAGAGCCTTTTTTTTTCTTTTTTGAGAACTACTGATCTATTCCTATCCCACGGTTACCCTTATTCCATTTTTCTTACTTTATCCAACCTTCCATTAAACTCAGATTAACTGATATATAATACTGATGGAGCAGACACATGATGACATGATTATATGGGCACATTATCTAATAATGATGACTCAATCAGGCAAGCTGCTACAATACCCTTCTTGAGATTCTAACTCCATCTTCTGTGGAATTTTCTAACCTCAAGACTTCATTGACGCACTTCCGCGGAACAGTGCCACAACAGTTTAGTGCACTGGAAGAAAATACTAAATCTTCACTTTGCTACATTACTAAATGTACAATCTGAGAACCCATCGGCAAATAAAGGAGAAAAAGCGCTCTCTTTTACTCACAGAGTCAACAGTCGAGAGAGAGAGAGAGAGAGAGATAGAGAGAGAGAGAGAGAGCTAAATGCATGGTCAGGGACCACATGCAATACCTTGACGGACCACCAGTGGTCCACGGACCACCTGTTGAAAACCCTGGCTGCTCTATCTGAAAACAATAGACAGCACACAGAGACGGACTGATAGCGGCGTGCATCTGTGGAGCTTCACTGGGACACGCAGGCATCTTTTTAACGGCCCCGTTATCTTTTTAATGACTTCCAACTCCGTCATGGAGCCCCTCCGTTTCACTGCAGTAGCACACTGAGCGCTCTGCTCTGTCTGTCTGCTGTTAATGTTATGTTAACGGCAGGTTGAGAAGGAGATGGACACTCGGGCTCCGGCTGGAGTTAACAGTTAACATTGGTGCACTCAACTACACGCACACACACACACACACACGCACACGCACACGCAGTTAAAGAATGTGGGTTGCCGTGTGCGCGCGTGTGTGCGCGCGCGCATGTGTGTGTTTACACAGAAGGCAGGCCCAGGTGCAAGATGATCCCTAGAATTAGAGCAGAGGGGGTATCCAATAAGGGTAACACACACACACACACACACACACACACACACACACACACACACACACACATACGTCATGCACCAGCGCCTACCTGCCCCCCCTCACCCCCCCATGAGAAGAAAGGAGTACAGAGAGGGAGATGGAGAGGGGAAGGAGGGGAGGCAGATAGCTGATCAGAGGGAGGGCTGAATGAATCCCCCCACGGCCCCCAGGGCTCAGCAGCAAACTGGCAGATCAACACACACCTTCCACCACAGTACAAAGGCACCGTAGGAGACAGAGCACACACACACACACACACACACAGGGAGCCCTTTGACTCTGGAATAACTCTTATCTGCATGATGCACCAATGAGGCCGTTTCTCTTCTTCTGCCTCTAAACGAAACACTGTACTGCAACATGGTGGGGCTTTCATCCACTGCTGTTGAAGGTAAGAAGACCCACTGAAAGGAGAACTTTTATAAGGAACCTTTATAATTGGTTGTTGGTTAGCATTCAAGTGGTCATCCTGCACCCAAAATAGGAGATCTGCAAGCTCAAAACCTGTCGCACTGCGACGGGTTTTGAGCTTGTATATCTCCTGTTTTTGGGTGCATGACACCGGTGTGCAACACGGTATAGGATCGGGCACTATATGTTGCTACTGTACGTCAAAGGTCAGCGTAAAACATAATGTAGTCTTGTAGTCTTGTAATCTTCAGACTCCACAAGTCTGAAGATTTGTTAAGTTGCAACTGCACAAATAATATGCACTGTGTTTGTAAAGATGGGGCGGATTATCTTCTGTGTGGATTTCTACAATACTTTGACTTCGAATGTGTTGCCACTTGACTTGCCACATCGGCACGTTTACACCAGGAGTGTGGGTGAAGTTAGTTTGTGCAAGATTCACAGAAGTTGCTGTAACATTACATTAAGAGTAACATGTGAGAGTCAATGAAGGTAAATATGCAAGGCACAGTAACTATGGCACTCAGGTTACAGGTTTCTGTTCTTCTAAATATAAAATAAATAAAGTTAAATTCAGTTTGAGGATACAGTCAGTCAGATACAGAAAGTGTGGGTCCAAAACGGTGCACGTGAAGACGCACACAACGGCTTACAGTCAAGATATGTTGCATATTATCATCTCTGTTGGGTGGAAAACCTTGTATGTCCAAAACTATAATTTCTTTCAGGATTTAAAATTCAGAAACCACAAAAAAAATGTGTTTATCGGGGAAGGGGGCAGGGTGTGGGTCGCGAGACATGGCCAAAGCATTTCCGGGGGTCCCCAGCCAAAAACATTGAGAATCCCTGGTGTAGAAGAGGGTATAATTTACAGAAAAAGCCCCCACAAAAGGTTTGAATAATAGAGAGAGAAGAGGTTTCTGCAGCGATATGAAGTAGACCTAAATGGGTGTGCCTTGTTCAGCAGCCTGATGGCCTGCCTGTAGAAAGTGACCCTAATTCAGTTTGGCGTTTTGATACCGCCAGTGTGTCGTCTGCCTGGTGGTTTTAGTGGTACTGCGGATCCGATTGTGGATACGACACTATGACGCTGCTGTGTTTAGAGTTATGTGGAGCTGCTTCTGTTTGGGTCGTGGAATGTGTTATTTCGTTGGGTGCCATTAAATCTCATCACGCCATATATCTTGCTGAATTAAAAAAACAAGTGAGGAAGCAGTGTTGGGGGAAAGCACCTGACTGGCATGCCAACACGAGTGTGACATTGATTCACTCAAGTGGTGGAAAGTAACTAAGTACATTTACTCAAGTACTGTACTTAAGTGACATTTTCAGGTACTTTTACTTTACTGGCCGTGTTTCCAATGTCCAATATCTTTACTTCTACTCCACTACATCTTGGATCCAAATATTGTACTCTTACTACTACATTTATTTGTAAGCTATTACTTTGTACATTTTGCTATTATTACAAAACATTCATTTTGGCCATTTGAAAATAGCCGATCTACAAGCTCACACAGAGCACTTGTAGATCTGCTATTTTTAAAAGGTATACATTTGAAAACTTGAAACGGGACATATTCTGTATAATGAGTACTTTTACTTTGGGTACTTTCATTTAGAGTACATTTTGATGCCAATGCTTTTGTACTTTTACGAAGTACATTTTGAATTATGGACTTTTACTTGTATTTTCTATATTGCAGTATTGATACTTTTACGTACGTAAACAAATGTGTGCGTAGTACTGTTCATTTGTTGTTGCAACTCGTGGTGGTTTTCTCTGTGTGGGAGAGGTCTGTGTGGGGAAGCAGCGAGTGAATGCTGAGCTGTCAGTCGAGGTCACAGAAACCTTTTTTAAAGATTGACTCTTGCCATTGTAAAGGGTTTACGTGTGTCTGGGAGTAATGTATGCGTGTTACTTTGTCATCTCAGCATGAAACGAGACCCAAAAAAACGCGTCTAATTGAGGACTCGTTATTCCACATCAGCGTTTGCTATAGACATGTTAGCACAGGTGCTTAACGTACTGACATTATTCATTCTCTCCCTCCCTCCATCCTGCCCCTCTCTCTCTCTCTCTCTCTCTCTCTCTCACACTCTCTCTCACACACACACACACACACACACACATACACACACACACACACACACACAGGCTGATTTGCCAATCTCGCTTGTTTTTAAAAACCTGAGCTTCCACAGTTAAACAAACTCCTTTGCGCTTGCTTGCTCGCTTGCACACACGCACACGTACACGCACACACACACAAACACACACCCCCGCTGCTTTGCCTTTGTCCTGCACTTTTTAACAAGGTGAGGAATGTGTGTTGGTTCTCTAACTAACTGCAATTGTCAGTCATGTGTGAGAGAGGGTAAACATGGAGTGTGTGTCCAGCTCTGAAAGTGCAGCACATTCCTGCTGGCACCTCGGCTTTGAGATGTTGATGAAGACGCAGGTTTGTTATGGTTGTGAATCCCGCCATGTTCTGTTCTCATTTCGACACTCCCCTGTGAAGTCTGGGATGAGTTTTCAAGGAAAACATCCTCTACTGTGTGGGTATTTCCCCCCCACGAAATAGATTCTAACTTCACTTGATTAACCACTTCTTAAACCCTAGCGTCCCTCTTCTGGGGTGAACCTTCTGGGAAAATAGAAGATCTACAAGCTAGAAATGGGTCACAGAGCCAACAGGTTATACTGTAATCGTTTGTTAACTTGTCACCCAAAAGGGATTTGACCCCGCGGTCAACTAATTATTAGTTTCCTAAGTCCAGACAGGCTAAGTGGTTAAAACTAAACAAAGGTCCAAAATACTATAGTCGGCATTGTCAAGAGATGTGTGTGCATGCGTGCATGCGCATGGTTTTGTTTTATTTGACCTGAAGTCATGCAACGCACGCACGCACGCACGCACGCACGCACGCACGCACGCACGCACGCACGCACGCACGCACGCACCCACGCACGCACCGACTACACAGGTGCAGCAGAGATTTGAGAGATCCCACTGTTTTTAGCTTCAGTCCAGCTTTACTGTGCTGTAGGTGTAATATGGTGTTGATTAGCAGAGAAGGTCATGTTGGTCTTAACGCCTCACGCAGCCAAAACTCTAAGCTGCCTCTTCTCTGCCAATCTGAGAACCCATCGGCAAGAAACAGCCCTCTGCTGTTTGTTTCTTTGTGGCAGCGGTGGCCGAACGGTTTGCGGAGCGGTCTTGATACCGGAAGGTCGCCAGTTCGAATCCCCGGACCGGCACGTTAAAATTACCACCGCTGAAGTGCCCTTGAGCAAGGCATTGAACCCCAACCATGAAATGTTCTATGAGCAGGGCGTGGCTGTAAACAAGCATCTCGAGCTTAGTCCACTTACCCTGGGTAAACAAAGAACTTTGCTTTGCTTTGCTTTGCTTTGCTTTGCTTCTTCGATTTGAATTTGCCTCTGGGGCCCAATAGAATGTGGATAACAGGATGGTGGCCCATTTGGTCCGCCCTCAGCCCTCGTCTTTCTGTGGGGCGCTTATGTTTTCACTCCACTAATTCAGTAGCTCCGCCTATTGAGGACCAATGGTCTAGTAGTGGGGTAATGGGCTCTATATGCACACACTTGTGCATATAGTCATCACTTCCACAGTATCGGATCAGTGCTGGGTCCTCCTCAGGTTCACTTCCACAGTATCGGATCAGTGCTGGGTCCTCCTCAGGTTCACTTCCACAGTATGGGATCAGTGCTGGGTCCTCCTCAGGTTCACTTCCACAGTATCAGTGCTGGGTCCTCCTCAGGTTCACTTCCACAGTATGGGATCAGTGCTGGGTCCTCCTCAGGTTCACTTCCACCGTATCAGTGCTGGGTCCTCCTCAGGTTCACTTCCACAGTATCGGAGCCCACAGCTAAACAGCTGCAACCGCTGGCAGGCCACGGAGATGCTTGTGGCCGAGTCATGTCAGCCAACATGTCCCTATAATAGAGGATATGTGCGTGACATCTGACATCATCATCATACCTCAGAGTTTTGCGGGAACACCTGCTGAGAAACCAATAGAGGGTATAGGCGTATTCATAAAGTGAGTGGCAAATCGAATGGCAGAGTGAGTTTAACGTTTAATGCAATCAGACAGGACTTTTCTGTTTGCATGTATATGCTGTTAAGGCTAGAAAGTCGTTTTTTGCCACTCAGTATAGGTTTTCCTACATAACTTCCAATCCGGATATGATGATGATGTTACGTGCATACCCACTATACTTATTGGCCTTGACAGCCCATACATCCAAACAAAAGTATGGGCTATCTCTATCTGATTGCATTAAACGATGTTAAACAACGTTAAACTCACTTTGCCACTCACTTTATGCATGCGCATATCCTCTATAGTTTCTTTAGCTCCCTCCCTCCCTCTCTCCTTCGCTCGCTCCCCTCCCCTCCCTCGCACCTCCTCAGGGTGAATCCAGGGATCTATAACAACACGTTAAAACGGGCGTGTTGGGTTCCTGCCTGAGCCGCCAAAAGTTCCATGTGCCAGCTTCAGAGATGTGGGAGAGTTCCATGTGCCAGCTTCAGAGATGTGGGAGAGTTCCTGGTGCCAGCTTCAGAGATGTGGGAGAGTTCCTTGTGCCAGCTTCAGAGATGTGGGAGAGTTCCTTGTGCCAGCTTCAGAGATGTGGGAGAGTTCCTGGTGCCAGCTTCAGAGATGTGGGAGAGTTACATGTGCCAGCTTCAGAGATGTGGGAGAGTTCCTTATGCCAGCTTCAGAGATGTGGGAGAGTTCCATGTGCCAGCTTCAGAGATGTGGGAGAGTTCCTTGTGTCAGCTTCAGAGATGTGGGAGAGTTCCTTATGCCAGCTTCAGAGATGTGGGAGAGTTCCTTGTGCCAGCTTCAGAGATGTGGGAGAGCGTGACTTTATTACAATGGAAGGAAAGTGTGTCAGTAAAAAACGACATGGTAGTTAGCTGTGCGTAGACGCAAACACACATGGATCCATCTTGGCTGTTGACTCGGTGTGACCTTGGCAGGACATTGTTTAACCCAGAGGAAGACACACCTCAGGAAAATATGTCTGAATGAGTGGGATCAGTCTTCTCTCTCTCTATCTCTCTTTCTTACGAGTTCCCTCCACCCCCCATCTCTTTCTCTCTCTCTCTCTCTCTCTCTCTCGCTCTCTCTCTCTCTCTCTCTCTCTCTCTCTCTCTCTCTCTCTCTCTCTCTCTCTCTCCCTCCCTCTCCCTCTCTCCCTCCCTCCCTCTCCCTCCCTGTCAAAGGTCTCTCTCTCTCTGTGTCACACCACCTCACTGTGGGTGTATCAGAGCTAGTGACAAAGACCAGATACTATCAGTGCTTGTCATTGGTGATTTATATGTAACATTGCTATACCTGTTTATCTGTCCAATGGCCAACATGCTCTACGAAGGGGCTGTTGCTGAAATGGATACATGTGCGCGCACGCACACACACACACACACACACACACACACACACACACACACACACACACACACACACACACACACACACACACTCAATATTGTTACATAGAGGCCTCCAAAGACCTTTGACCAGGGCTGGACTGGCCACCGGGCATACCGGGCATTTTCCCGGGAAATTTTTTTGACAGGCAGGCAGGCCAATAGGCGGCAGGCCACCAGGAAAGGTCCGGGCGTGCTGCCATTCTGGGGTAGCGCCCCCCCCTGACCCCCCCCCGGCGGTGCAGTGCAGGGGGGGGGGCCACATAATATTATGTTGCCTATCTGCGCGCTGGTTGTGGTGGGCCGGTCTGGGCCAAATTCACGCGAAAATGCCCGGGCCGAATTTTTGTCCCAGTCCAGCCCTGCCTTTGACACACACCTCAATAAATATATGGTGTGTGTGCGACTGTGCGTGCCTGTGTGCATGCATGTGGATATACAGTATGTGCTCGTGTGTGTGTGTGTGTGCGTGTGTGTGCGTGTGTGCATGCGTGCGCGTGTGTGTCCTGTGACTGACCTCAGTAGGAAGCATGGCTCGGTGAACCTTTTAATGTTGAGCGACCGTGAAACTGGGACAAGAGGAAGGAGAGAGAGGAGGAGGGGGAGGGAGTTGTGTGTGTGTGTGTGTGCGTACATGCGTGCGTGGAGAGCGGGAGGGAGCAATCCCGCTCACTGTGCCAGTGGTGACTGCGCTACGTTGGCAGCTCTCATGTAGGATGACACTGCTCTGATCTCATGTAGGATGACACTGCTCTGATGGGAAACGTGATACTGTCTCTGTGGATAGAAGGACATTAACACGACTTTACTGGTTGCAGCAACAAGGATTAACCATTGAAACCCTCTAGAACCCGACTTGAGTTGAAACTGTACTTGTTTCCCTCTACACCAAATCTCTTTGCCCATGAATCTACAAACTATCTGCTATTTTTGGCAAATGTTTCCCCCCATAATTTGGATATTGGGGTTAACCACCTTTTACCCCCCCACACCCCCCACCCCTATACACCAAAATCTTGTCAAGCGGCTGTTACTCCCAGAACAGGAATGCTATAGGCTTAAATCCTAAAACCAGTTTTAAACACTGTTAATCTAGTAATCATGTGGTGCAACATTTTAGACATGGATTAAACCTAGACCAAATACAATTTAAGCCTGGATACAATCTAGACTTTTATATTTCACTTCAAACAGGGATTTGTTTTAATCGGCTTGTATTTTAAACCTTAATCAGGGATTAATTCTAAACCGTGACTAAAAGAGGCCAGCTTACTGTACCTACAGTAAGGTGTATAGAAATTCCTCGCAGGAATAATAGCCTAGCGGGATGGGCTCAAACCATTCAGGTTTTATGAAGATGATGGATTTGATAAATGGTAGAATTGAAGATGGGATCAAAGTAACAGTCAGACCAGACAGTGAGAGGAATTCTGCTGTTCCGCCAATGCAACAGCTACTGGACGCCTGCTGAGACTTTATGCAAGTGAGATAAAGTAAGATAAGATAAGAGCTTTATTGATCCCGTGAGGGGAATTCTGTCACCAGAGTCAGCACAGCAGTAGTAGGCCTACTCCACAGTCCACAGTATACACACAGCCTCCCCAACAAAGCTTGCATTATGCAGGACAAAATAAATGATGAGAAACACACACAGCAACCATGTCAGGTTGTGTCCTAAAGCCCAAACAACCACACCAGTTGCAACTCCTTGGGAGGAAAACCGTTTTAAGGTCAACCACACCAATGCAACTCCTTGTAACTCAAGGAGATGCAACTGGTGTGGTCTGGGCTTCAGTACTTAATGCACTGAACTTCAGAGCTAAAAAGACCATTGAGGGTCAGAGATCAAAGGGCAGCACTTGAGGAAAGGTCCTGGTCTGTGTTCATAGACACATACCCCGAGGAATATGTTTGTCCCTCTGTGTTGAGTACGTTTCATGGCAGTCTAGCCTGTTCTTTTTGAGATATGGTGGTTGGGATCAAAGTGGTGAATGGGCCGAGTACTGAGTACTGACGGAGAGATGGAAGGAGCCTCGCCGTTTGCAGGGCTTATCGGAGAAGAAGAGACGAGAGAGGAGATGGACAGAGGGAAGAATAGAAATGTGAGCTGGGTTTGATGTCATTAACAATGGGGTTGTTTGCTTGCTTTGGTTCAGTTTTGGATGAGTTGAGTTACTCAGATGAAGGAGGACTTCACAGTCACACACACACACACACACACACACACACACACACACACCACACACACCACACACACACACACACACACACACACACACACACACATGCACACGCACCATGAGCAGGTCCAGGATGACTTTGGTTCTCATGCCTCCGGGTGTCCAGCAGCAGCAGCTGAGAAGAGAAAGCCAGACGGTTTATTTAAAGTCTGTTCTCAAAACAGGGAGTGGTCCGGCCCCTCCTCTCACATCAACATATGATGTGGATCATGTATTCCCACATAACCTGCTGACTCCACAAAGCGTTTCAGAGCCTGAGGACCCTCTCGCACTCTGTGTGTGTGTGTGTGTGTGTGTGTGTGTGTGTGTGTGTGTGTGTGTGTGTGTGTGTGTGTGTGTGTGTGTGTGTTGTGAGTGTGGGTAGCTTGTCTCCCTCTTTGTCTCCATACAGCTGCATGCATTGTGTCTGTGTCGGCGTTTGCTTTGGTACGGCGTTTCTCTGGCCTCCAGAGCAGCAACATCTGCTGTTAGATAAAGATCAAGACCCTGGGAATCGAACCCTGCCTGCCTGCTGGTGTACTTTGGCCCCTAGCTTTGTAGCTCTGTGTTGTAAAGTGGCCCTTCCTTCATTCAGTCTCGCTAGCTGTCTGAAACACATTTTCCTGCCAACATCCTTGAGCTCGATGCCGAATGCAACAGAGTTCCGATTACTGTCGTAGAGCTGAAAATCACAGTTGATTGATCCCTGGTGTGGTGTATGCAAACTCCATTACAGTATGCCTGTATGTCCATGTTGATCTATTTGACTACTACCATCTAACTCCGTTTTTAAATTTTCTTTCATAAATCAATGCTGTTGAACACCCTTAGGTCTGTGTTGGTTAAAAAAAATATATCGGACGAATGGAAAGTATTAAAATGTGCTTTGACAAAAACCTCGTAACTCCACTTGAGCTGGATGTTGTTTCATTTCCTGCAAAATGAACATTTTGGATTTAGGTGGTTTCTTCCAGACAGCAGAGATATGCCCATTTTACTGTGATATTTTCGGTAATTATACATTATTTGTATTTATTCATGTCCAATCAGTCCATTATGCAGGTGGCCAGGTTGGTCTCCAGGTCTTTACGTGTGTTTAAATGCTTTTTGTTCTGTTGTTGTTGCTGTGCTGACATTGTTTAGTCTGGGAAGGTGATGGAGTGAGGCAGAAGGGAGAGAGGCATGGTGTTTGGGAAGGTGATGGAGTGAGGCAGAAGGGAGAGAGGCATGGTGTTTGGGTGACATATGATGAACATACCTGTGGAACAAACAAAGAACACGGAGAAACAAAAGAAGAAGGGACCCCATCCTTCATCTAACTTGTTTATTTTGCTCACGTTGACCTGTGTGCCCTGCCTGTCCGTTATCCCGACGCTTTCCGCTGACCATTGCCCCTCCTCTGTGTGTGTGTGTGTGTGTGTGTGTGTGTGTGTGTGTGTGTGTGTGTGTGTGTGCAGCAATGGAGGTGTTGGTCAGTGAACTGGGGGTCCTTCTGAAGTTGTTGGACCAGGAGAACCTGAGCTCCTCCACCCAGGAGAAAAAGACCTGTGTCCGCAACCTCCTCCAACAGATACAACCATCAGGTCAGTCACTAGACACACGCTCATTAATTATAATAACGACCTGTTTTATTTATAGTGTATATAGTTCACAGTTCATGAAGCATGAAGTCATATTAATGTTGTAATGTTATTTTGCCTGTCTGTCTGTGTTCTCTGTTCCAGTGTCAGGAACCGATTACATTTACATGAACTCGTCCGTGTACAGAAATGGCACCAGTTTTGTAGAATCCCTCTTCGAGACGTTCGGTGAGTTTTGTCTCCGCACTCGGAGCTGTGGAGTACAGATGTCACCCCCCGTGGTATCACATTGTCGTTTTGGAAATTGCTCCGAAATTGAGTGGAATCCTGTGCTGTGTTTTTGACATGACAGACTGTGACCTGGGGGAGTTGAAAGACGCCTCGGAGGACCTGAAGCAGGACCCGCGCACACAGACCCAAGACACGGCCACGTCCAAACAGGCAGGTGTCCCAAAATATCCTGAGTGAATCGCTTAATTTGAACCCACTTGAATCCCTATTCTGGGGGTGGACATTTGCACGAAAATAACCGATCTACAAGCTGCACAGCACATCACAACGAGACGCATAGTGATGTGCTGTGAGCTTGTACATTGGCTAGTTCCTGTGAAGAGATTTGATCTAGTGGGGGGAAAAGGAGCATACAGAGGAAACTGAGGTCAAGTTGACTAAGTATAAGGGTTTAAGTGGTGAATGTGAATGTGATCCATATGCTCTCCGTTATGGAGGAGGTGTGAGGTGTGTGTGTGGCTAGAAGACAGATGGGAGCTTTGACAGAAGTCTCCGGAGTGAGGCTCGCTGTCCAGCTGCGGGCCCCCGTTACTGTTACAAGGTCGTCCATCTTTCTGTCACTCCCTGTCCGTACGACATGTCACTCTCCCTTTGAGACTCTCCCTGACGGACTCCCTGCTCAACTATTAACTCACACCCCTTTAATATCTGTGATATGCGGGAGAGGCCGATGGAGAGTGAGAGAGAGAGAGAGAGAGCTGCACTCCTTTCACAGGGTATTTCCACTAAAACACCTACTGTGAACTTGTGATTTATTTTTGTGCTGTAATGGGATCCTTCCTCCGAGGCCATCTGTCTACTCTAAGGCCTTGACTGCATGTACTGTATTTATGGATATCTTTCTAAACTGATCTTTTGCTCCAGCCGTTTAAAAAAATCACACTTGTGTGAAGTGAGTGACTAATGACTACAAGGCTTGGGGTGGGGTTCTGATCCCCGACCCACAGAGCGATCTTAACTGCTCCACCATCGGTGGTGGGGACAGACTGAACCTTCTTCCGTGTCGGCGGGAAAATGAGAGGTTTGGTTGAGGATAACTGTGTTTACGCCTCTCCTTCTTTTCTCCAGGGCTGCACTACAGACCCCCCAGCGGTGCCTCTGCCCACAACCCCTTTGCCCACAACCCCTCTGCCCACAACCCCTCACTCGGCCGACTCCCCTCCCCCTCTGCCCACAACCCCTCCGCCCGAGGATTACTATGAGGAGGCGGTGCCCCTCAGCCCCGGCAAGCTGCCCGAGTACATCATCAACCGAGGTCAGTCCCTGCGTCCCCCCTCAACCGCTGGTGGGAAGTAACTACGTACATTTACTGTACTTGTGTACAATTTGTCATGTGCTTTTACTTAAATGGTAAATGGTGCATTTATATAGCGGCTTTATCCAAAGCGTTTTACTGGAGTATTTACAATGTACTATACTTTTACTTCCACCCCACTACGTCTCCGAGGCAAATATTGTACTTTTCACTCCACTACAATTATGTGAAAATTATTTAGTAACTACAAGTTAATTTGTAGATTACATTCATACATTAATCAGCCCTATATATATTTCGGTCATTTGAAAATAGCTGATCTACATTACAAGTTCTTGTAGATCTGGTATTTTCGGATTTGGATAACGAGTTATTCTGCATAACGAGTACTTTCTACTTTTGGTACATTTTGATATTGATACTTTTGTACATTTACTCAAGTACATTTTGAATTCAGGACTTTTACTTGTCTAGTATTTCTATATTACAGTATTGTTACGTTTACATAACCCATTTTGGACTGAGGCCGATTCTAAAAACGCTTCTAAATCCTGACCTAAGTTTTCTGAAAAACTCCAAGAGGGGTTCCCGTCCAAAAGGGTTAGAACACCAAAAGGGGTTCCCGCACAGAATGGATGCCCTCAACCCTACAACCTAACAGTGTCCTCCTCGTAATCGTAGTAATCATTTTAGCACTATAAAGCTGGGGAATTTCCATATTTTTCTACTTTTAGCACTTGATCTTTGATCATTCAAAATTTCTCTCATGTACAGTAGCACTTTGCCAAAACATAGTTTTAAAAAAAGAAGGGGAAAAAAAGTGCTCGTTAGTTTAATTACAGGATGACAGAACACAGGGTCTAATTAGTGGTGGTTGTCATGTGCTCCTCTCCAGGCAGCTCCAGCCCTCCCAACTCCATAGAGGATTGCTACGAGGATGCTGAGAGCAACTACCCTCCCACCTGTATCGGTTCACGACGCAAGAACTCATGTAAGAACTCCATTACCCACAAACCAACTGCACATAAGGTTTATTTGCCAAGTTGCTGGAAGTCTTATGTCCACACGTACAACCACGGATGTACACGTGCACCGCGCGCACGCATGCACACGCGCGTGCTCACGCACACACACGCACACACACACACACACACACACACACACACACACACACACACACACACACACACACACACACACACACACACACACACACACACACACACACTTTGTACATCTTTTTTTTTACATTTTTGAAAAATCTTGAAAAGTGTGAGAACTTAATGGCTTAATACACATTGTTGATTTCGTCAGCAATTTAGTTTTATTTTTTATTTTTGGTCATAGTCTTAGCATGTTAGTTTAGTTTTTATGCGTTGACGAAATTGTCAATATTTTTAGTCAGTCATCAGTCAGTGAAAGAAGGTAGTCGAAGAACATTTTTCATCATATTTTTTGTCTACGAAATCAACACTACTTAAAAGTTAAAACTTTTCCTCTTTCCCCAGACAATGACTCTGACGCGCTGAGCAGCTCCTACGAGTCGTATGAGGAGGATGAGGAGGAGAGAGGCCCGAGGGCCCGACTGACCACTCACCAGTGGCCGTCCGAGGAGAGCTCCATGGCCCCCGCCAGAGACTGCCACATCTGTGCCTTCCTGCTGCGCAAGAAACGCTTCGGCCAGTGGGCCAAGCAGCTCATAGTCATACGAGATGACAGACTACAGGTGAGGTGTTGGACACACGCACGCACTGGATATTGTCTGTGATTTTGGATATTGTACTATTTTGATATGGTATATGTGTTCAGATAAAAATATAAATATTGGATCGTGAAAAATTGGTATCGGTAGATACTCAAAATCAAATGATCGGAACCAGATCGGGAGCAAAAAAATGTGATTGGGACATCCCTAACCCAGACCTTTTCCTTTTTCATAAAATATAATTATTTGGAAGATCTTTGTGCAACCTGTGTCTCTTGTGTGGTGTTCCTTGCAGTGCTATAAGAGTTCTAAGGACCTCTCTCCGTACGTGGACCTGCCGCTGCCCCAGTGCACCGTGGTCTACGTCCCCAAGGACAGCAAGAGGAAACGCCACGAGCTCCGCTTCACCTTACCCAACGGAGATGTGATGGTCCTGGCCGTGCAGAGCAAAGAACAGGCCCACAGGTGGCTCAGGGTGAGGCTCACACACTTTCACACGGGTGCATGTGTTTGGTCCAAAGTATTCACAGTACGACAGGCATTAGACGGTGTTGTCGGACTGTTTGTATGTCTATTGTCTAACCAACAGATGCACCCCCTTTTACACACCTGGCATTGGAACCACAATCCACGCTCTTATAAACAAAGGTTCTATTACACTCTAGAACTCTATTACACTCTATACTTCGAGTATAGATTGTTCCACCATTTCTTTGTCTGTCAATTACGTGTAAAATATTCGTAACCAAGTTGGAGAAGTCCAGGGGTAGTAGTAATTGTATTGCATCGTTTGGTTTTTGGAGTGTATTCTCTGATTAGAATCAAGACTAAATAAACAGACAGATCCCAGAGAGGAAGCTGTTGTCATTGTTACAACGAGTGACACCTGTGTCATGTGCCACAGGTGGTCCGAGAGGTGAGTGGCCATGGACGAGGACCAGAAGAATCTTCATCTCCCAACATTCCCAGGAAAACGGAGCTCGACAAGGTAGTGTCACCTGCTATGTATGTCTTGAATTTAGGTCCAGTCCTATTTTAAAAAACGCATGCGCGGGCCGCGCGTTTAGGGTAAACGCACGAGAAAAGCCTGGTGTAGCTTGGCCATGAGGCCCTTAGTTTATTTTATAACAGGGTGCAGGTAAAAAGTGACAACTGACGAAGTGACAACTGACGAAGTGACAACTGACGAAGATGTAATTTACACATCGAAACGTTGTCACTTTTTATTTGCACCCTGTTATAAAATAAACTAAGGGCCTAAATCGTCTGAGCTGCTCCAGTGCCTTCTTGTTCGCATTCTGTGGGTTTGTTTGACTTTCAAAGAAGCCAAAGTGTTGCCTTAATTTCACTATGGTATGAAAATCAACTTACAGAAGCTTTCCATATCAAGTAGTACATTAACCAGATGTCTCTTATCCTGAGTGCCTTCCTTTAGTGCAACATCAGAGCAAGTGCTATGAACCCTAGAAGATAACCAACAACAGGCTATGTGGTCGAATAATTTCTACTAAATGAAAACCCAAGTATGTTAAATTGTACAAATGAAATTCAAACATCCATGTCTTCTTAACTACGCCAGGATGTTTAGCCAACATTGACCCGATTATTGACGTAAGTGTGGTAACATTGTAATGACTATATGGAGAAAATCCAAATCTAAAAATGAATTCATTAATGGACAAATTGGGTTCATATATAATTATGTCTGACATTATGGTTGAAGCTGAACGATCGTTAAAAGTGTTTAATGTTAGGTTGTCCCAGGCCATATGCCAAAGCCTCATTTGCGAGAGAGCATTTCTGAGTCTGAAATAAGGTGGATTTTTGCGGATGTTTGCATCTGCCTAATACCTCCAGTGCTGACATAAGGGAAAGTAGATTATAAATAACAATTAGCGTTTGACAGACCGGCAAAATACTCTCGAACTGTTTGGTGTGACGCGCAAAGTTAAGTTACGTTTGTAGCTGCCTTTGAGTGTAGATTGGATGAGTAATTTACTGTAAAACAGACAATGACAGGGCAGCTGTGGTAGACAGTCAGTCAGAGCTGCAAACGGGAAACATCCGACATCTCCTGATTAGAGCTTTTCACACGAGACGAATGAGAGCTTTTCACCCAGGCGGAGCTGTAAATTACACAGGAGCAGTCATAAATACCGGGGGAGAGAGGGAGACACTGCCAATAGGGGAGAGAGAGGAAGGATGACTTTACTTTGTTTATTATGGGCTGTTTGTTGGAGCTTTATGTGCTCCACTGGATTTGTGTGAGAGAAAGTAAGGGAGGGTTTGAATGAAAGAAGGAAGGAGGGGAAAAAAATAAGAAAGAAAAATACATGAACAGCAGTTAAAATGAAGTTATTGTTATTTCCTCACCATATAAATGGCTTTGGACTTTCAGCTCTTAATTGTTCTTGCGGCGAGCAGACAGACAGACAGACAGACAGACAGACAGACAGACAGACAGACAGACAGACAGACAGACAGACAGACAACTGGATGTTTTAGGGTTGTTTAGTCTGGGGTAACAGTTGGGGTATTAGGTATACTGTACTTTATTATCCCCTCAGGGACTTTGTTGTCCTCTGCATTTGAACCATCCTAAGAGTACTGACAGGTCTTTTGTTTGGGAGGAAGCCAGAGTGTTAGCTTATGTTGCTTCTCTATTATTGTACCCTTTACGGCAGTCCTCTATAGAGCGTCGCAGTCCCGCCCCCTACCATGGACCAGGAAATGATTCTCCGTTCATTTTCCTCATAGACATTTCAGAAAGTATTTATTTAAAGACGTTTACGCCGCGGACAAAGCCAACTCGAGTCGTGACAAATCATGACAACAAACACAATTTTTTGGGCCGAACAAATAATTAAATAATTGTTGTTTTTCTTCTTTGTAATTATTTGTTTGGTTCAAAATATTGTTTGTGTTGTCATGAGTTGTCACGACTCGAGTTGGCTTTGTCCGCGGCATAACCGTCTTTAAATAAATACTTTTTGAAATGTCTATGGGAAAAATGCATTGGGATTCATTTCCTGGTCCATGGTAGGGGGCGGGACTGCGACGCTCTATAGTACCCTTTACGGTACACACACACTGGGATTTACGCATGCACAGTGAGCGCGAATAGACTCTCATGTGAAATATGGGGGGAACCAAAGTTTCCATGTTACTGCCGGGAAACACTGAATAAAGTGTGTGAAACTGAATAAACGTGTTTATTAAGTACATATCAACAAGAGTACCTGCAGTAAACATAGTATACTTATAATGTGACAAATAGCGAAAATAGACAATGTACAAGCTCATCATAACGCATTGCATGACACATTGTGAGCTTGTATATCTACTATATAATTTATATATTCTCTTTTTTTCATAAAATATAAATTACAACATTTGACCCAAATTTATGGTAGTTAACATTAGGTTTAAGGATTTGGACATAATGTCAGTTAATGGGAATTGGATGAAAATGGAAGTCAAATATCCAGATATACTAATTGTGTGTGTGTGTGTGTGTGTGTGTGCGTGTGTGCGTGTGTGC